>NW_024386777.1:47971-89401 GCF_900408965.1 Simochromis diagramma | reverse complement strand
TAGTCGGTTTCCGATAGTTTTCCCGCCATATATAGGTTTAGAACTATGAGGCAAGGAAACACGAGGGGACGGAGATAACACTCTGACAAGGGACAAAGGGAGACTGACACAATATTTACACACAGGAGGCTGATTATGGGAACTAAGGACACATAGAAACACAGCTGAACCGAATAAGAAATGAACAACAAGTCGAAACAAACTCTAATGACAGTTCAACAAGTTTCTAAACAGAACAAATAACTTTCAGGATGTTTCAACAATGTGTAAAATGAGTTCTTATCTTTTTTTTGTGAGAGGGCCTTTGATGTTTCTCTTTGGATCATCCTTCCATCCATTTCTTCAGCTTATCCAATTCAAGATTGGAGCCATCCCAGCTGTTATGGGGCCAGAGGCAGGAGTACAACCTGGACAGGTCAGTCTAACACAGAGAAACAGACAACTATTCACACTCACATTCAACCTAACTGCATCTCTCTGGACTGTGGGATGAAGCTGGAGTACCTGGAGGGAACCACAAAGGCGCCAGGACTGTCTTGCTCTCAGGTGACGGCCGTTCACGCTGCTCTGAAGACCCTCAGTTGTCTTTGGATCAAATAACACCAAATGAGAGTGAATCACTTCAGAAACACAGGAACACTCCTGGTTATTGTGAGCAAACGTCATAACAAGATGAATAATTTACCATTTTACTGAGGGAAAATCTTCTGTGTGGTGTTTCTTCGCAGCGTGACTCATTTTCCTGACTTTTAGAAACAAGAGGCAGAAAAGAAAGAATAAAAGTTAAAACCTCGACGATTTTCAAATATTTTAGGACATTATTTTAGAAACACCTTAAGCACTATTTACTACTTACCACTTTGTTCAGGCTTGCTGACGTTCGACATGCTTCACTGTATATTATAATCTCAAGCGCTCCTTGCTGGAGTCGGGCTCCGGATGCTGCTGCTCTTCCTCCGGAGCCTTCCTCTTAGCACGCTTTGCCGACATATTTAGAAAACGGCAGAGCACCGAAGTGAGAACTCTGCCGTCCGCGCTGTAGTCTGTTATTCTCCAGCGGTTCGTCATCTCAGTGTCCTCTGTTCGGTAATACAGTGGAGATGACTCTGGTGACGAGGAGGCCGTCGACAGGTCAAGGTTGCCGACACAGTTCTCCGATCTGCCTTCAGCACAGCAAGATCCGCTTTCTCTGGAAGAACTGGAGTCAGGAAGCGTGGATGAGAGCTGGAGCCCGCAGGCGGGCAGCATCATGCCAGCTGGTGAGTCCGTAGGAGGAGAAGGAGTGGTGTTCTCTCTCTGGCTTCTGCCTCACATGGACAAATGGTGTCGTCACCTGGTCCCGGCTGGAACAATCCTTTAAAAGTATGTAAGGAAAGTCCTTGGACCCCGTCACCAGGTTATGGTAAAGAGTGAGGACCAGGTGGGACATGGAGTTCCACGTTGGATGTGCTCAGTTCACGGTTTCCTCAAGTTAATTGACGACCATCTGAGGAGTGAATTTGGGGACTCACCAGCTCAGCTACGAGAAAGCAAAGCATGCGTGTACGTTAATCATGTGATCACACAACTACAGCCTGAATTTAAATTGTCCAGACATGGCTTTACATCATCATAAGCTCTTCCACAACACAAACAGTAAGAAGCTCCCAGCAGAACTCATTGTTTTATGAAGCATTCACATTTTTTGGTAAAAGTTTTCATGCGGTGTAAGGCTGCTGGACTTTCACTGAGGTTTAATACGCATTCACATTAAGGAGTAATATCTTCATATTAGTTAGCATCATATTTTTGAGAATAAAGCAGCTACATTTAGGCTGAGAAACCTCCCACCTCCTTATTGCAGGCACCACACTGTTTTGCAATCATCAAACTCATCCAGCGACTCTGCTGAACTTTTAAAACTCCATTCTCCAGCTTTATAAAATTCACAATCTATAGAACCTTTCACGTATAACTCAGCGCCAGCAGCCCAAACATGTCAACTCAAACCCTCTACATGCAAAAACGGCCGCGCGCTGACGTCAGCGTCCTCCAATGCCTTACGTCGTTTCCAGGGCGCGTGCATTCAATTGTTTTTTTTTCCAGCGATTTAAAAAAAAACATGGCGCCATCTTTATAGTGTACTGGCACATGTTAAAATTGATGTTACTCAAGTATGAAACATCTCCCTAAATGTTAACACTCATGAAGTCCTACTTCCAAACAATAAAAGACAAAAATCTAAGTTGTATTTGTTTGCTAGCACTCTGACATATTAGCCTGCTGTACTCACCATAGCGTTGATCTATCACCTCCTCAATGAAAAGGGAGAGCAGGTGCATCTCGCGACTGAAGTTTGTAGAAGTCATTTTGCAAATCCTTCTTGAAGATTTTCAAACGTTGGCTGTAGTTTGAAAAATCCGAGTTTTCACAGCACTAGTGGGAAAAAGCTCCTGTTTGCGCTCAAACGTGAAACCCGAATTCCAAGTTTGCCTCCTGCTTTTATACCTGCACTCAAACACGTCATCATCACCATGACTCCCAGTGCCACCGAAAATCAATTTTATTTATTTAAAATAAAGTTCGTCTAATTATCATAGCTTTTTCAAAAATATATTTCTCATTTTATTTTACTGTTTTATTCATCCTTTATAAAAATATGTTGCCAAACTTTGTCGTTTTAATTCTTTAAAAAAACATTAATTCACCAGTTTACAAAAATGAAGATCGATATCTGAAATTTAAATTAATAAATAAATTACAATTGATAATGGATTTTTAGCATTAAAGAATAGTTTTTCAATGCGCTTTAAATGTTATCAGAGCCGATGTTGTGCCAAAAAGTGATCGCAGTCCAAAAAGTGATTTACGGTATTGAAACGTTTGTTTGTGTCATGACATTTGTAAACAGTTGATGTTTACAGGTGCAGTTCACGTGGAAGCCAGAGGAGGGTGGTGTTGTGCGCATAATACAAGTGATGGCGAAACCTAAACGACGGTGTCATGTCTGCTCCCTGAAGCAATCTCATAACAGTTTCAATCTATTTCAAGCCAGTTAGCACATTTCTGTTTATGAAGTTTAATAATTTTTTGGCAGTAAACTTTAAATCCTTTATTATGAATATCACATTCTCAGATTTTCAAGAGAGACCAGACCAATAGGGCAGCAGAATCACAAAAATAAATAAATAAATAAGAGTTTTATAAAGATTAAAACAGTAAAAAAAAAAAAAAGAGAGAGAGACTGGAATGATTATGATGTATAACACAGAATATGTACAATAACAGAGTTATAAACACAACTAGAAAACACGTGATACTTTTTTATTCGTCTATAACCTCTGTGCAAATTTTGTTACTGCAAAGTGTTTATGAATATGTTTTTAAAAGCTGGTTATCTGCCTGTCAGTTAATAAGCAATTAAAAAGAAAGCTGATTTTTATTATTCTAAATGGAAAAAGTCCATTATGAATTTTTGTTATGAATTTCATTTATCAATCCACCTCCTCACTGCTCTTTCCCCGGTGCAGCAGCCAGAGCTGGATCAAGCAGCCAGATGGCTTCTGAGGAAGACTAACTGCAACAAAGGGTCTCTGGGAGGCTGCTCAGGCACAGCAGCTGAAAATCAAAGATGAAATAAAAACTGGACCTGATCATGGTGCTGCATGAGACAAAAGTCTAGATGATAAACCAGTGTATGAATTGGTAACACTGCTTATGATGATCATGTTTAGGTGGAAACTAGCGAGCTAACTTCCTGCTAACCTCTAACTCAGTTAAATTGAATAAACTCTGTTTTTCATGGATGCCTGGATGTGTAAACTTAATTGTTAAACCCGGTAAAGCAGCAACGCTGATCATTTTATTAAAGATGAAAGAAGTTAGACCATTTTTAGCTCTCAGTGATCCCTCAGTGTTCGTTTGACTTTGGGACCTGAAATATGGCAGCTTTCACTTACACATTTTTGAACCACTCATTCAAGAAATAGTTTCCAGTCAAAGATCTGGACAGATCCACCAAGTTCACAGTAGTTTTAACAATTTTTCTGCAGCGCAGAAAAAAAAAAAACCTGAAAACATCACACCTCTGAAGTACACATTGTGATCATGTACAAAACAACACACAAGTATTGTAGAGTCTTCAAAGCCTCCTTATATTCAATCACTTGGTATGTGGTGGTTAACATGCGGCTCACAACACCGGAACATCAATCACCCTATTTTCACCTTGTCACCTTCATTAAGCTGCTCTCTTTCTACAGAAGGCCCACCGCATGCATGGGGGGGGGGGACACTGTGGGCCAGGGCTGTGGCATCTAATGTCTGGTTTGTCAGTGTCCTTTGTGAAAGCAAGTGATTGTCCTCAAATCAGATGTTCCCAGCAGATTGATCTAGTTTGCCAACAACATGAGAGGCTGCTCCTACCTGTCCTAGTGAGCTGGGCATAAATCAGTGACCTCTGACCCTGGAAAAGTGTTGTGATTAGTGGAGAGAGGACAGTGACAGACACTTCCTTTGGTAAATCCAATATGACTGAGATGTCGACCACAGTCAGCTGCAGAGCAAACTGCAGCGACTGCATCACCTGAAAAATAATGAAAAACCCTGAAAAAATATACATTTATGTTTTTGGAATTTATGTCTTCTGTTCAAATAATAATATCATCTTGCCTTTTCATGATAATTGTTATGACTCATTGTCTTACTTTTGGTGCATCCTGTCAGTCCCTGTGATGAACTGAGCGTGACCTCCTCCTTCCTTGGCCATCCCATTGATGAGAGCAGAGCTGGCCCCTTCCCCAATCCCAAAAGAGAAACACCTGCAATACAACAGCTGTTTTTAAGACACACAGGTTTGGTACGCAGAGAACCTGAATTCTCAATCACTTCTTTGGTGCTCCCCACCTCTCCATCAGTAAAGACAAACAGCAAGAGAGGAGAGTTTTTTCATCTACACAAGCAAAAGCTCAACTCTTTGGCAGGTATACAAGTATGCTTTCAGTAATCTGTTTTAGCAAGTAAATCAAACATAACCTGGAGTTTTGCAGAATCATCCAAAGGCAACATGGTGTTTTACAGTGATATCACTTTAAGTCACTGAGATCACATGAATACAACTGATGGGAAGATGTGTTCACAACGAGACCCCAAACTGTAAAATGTTTGAATAGCAGCCCATTGGTAAACTCTTCAACAGGAGCAGAGGACTGTCCTGAAGGGAAGAGGGAAAAGATGGTGAGGCCACTGTGTGAGAGGAACGATTTGAGGAAGATTTGAGGAATATTTTGTAACTCTAACACCACTTTATGAATACTCTGGCACTGCTGGTGCGAGTATTACTCATATTTTCAGAGTGATTCACTACCAACACAAACTCTCCACATGAAGCCATTGAACACATCAGAGACATGTAAAGGACAGAAAAATGTCAAGTTTACAGTTTCTAATAATTCCAACACAATTAAATTCCAGGTTGAATTTTTATTTGCAAACTAATGACTTCACTTATTTTTCACTCACCCGGCTCAGCAGAGGCCTGTCCTGCCTCCATCACAGCAGTGGGCTCGTGGGCGTCTTTGTAATAAATCAGCAGTTCAACATCTCTGTCAAACTTGTGTCCTGCAGCCAGCTTGACCTGCACACCACAAACACATTCATATTTAGTTCTCAGTAATAAGTAACAACCACACACAGCAGACACATCAGCACTCTACCTACCGTGGCCTGGGTTTGATCAGTGTTGAGGTACTGCAGAGGGTCCAGGGAGCAGTTGGACTCTACTTTATGGATTGGACGAGGAGAGGAGACAGAAGAAACATCACTGGACAACCAAAAACTATTTTACAGCTATTTTAGTTTAAAACCATAAAAAGTGACAGAAAAGGAATATGTTTGTTTTTGTAAATATGCTCTTGACTTTTATGATCTATGAATGGTATAATGACAAATATCAGTATAATGAGGAAAACATCATTTTTGCCTCTCTTTTTTTAACAAACCTTTAAAGTGATATAAGATTTTATGTCAGCGAGAGTTAGTGAGTGTTAAGTAATTATAAACCTCTTTATGATCTAACCTTTGGAAAAAATAAGGGAAACTCCACATAACATTTTCTTAATTAGTTAAAACCATTTACTGATATAAAGTCATGACGTTTGGCCAGCTTGAAGATGGAGAGAAAGACGGACACTCTTTTTTTATTAATCCTTTATTTATCCAGGTAAAAAAAAATCTCATTGAGATTAAAAATCTCATTTCCAAGAGAGACCTGGCATCATGGCAACAAAAGTCACATACCACATCATCTTCTCGTCCTCACAGGAGAAGTCAGATTCCAATGAGGTTAAAAAGCTACAGAGAAACAGGTCAGTTCTTAAATCGACGTAATGATGAGTCAGAATGTCAGACATTTAAACTCTTCAGACTTTTAATCAGCTGTTGTGTGAGAGATAAACCCTCCAACCAGAGTTTACACATTGCTAAAACACATTTAATGTTAAGGTGTTGCCATGGTAAAATATCTATAGAGGTCAAAAGTTTGACATTTCAGCTTCACTTTTTATCCAGGCTGTGATTTGGTTTTATTTGAATACAAATTTTGGTAAATGGTTAATTAAGACTGATTATGTTGAATTGAAAACTTGAAAAATGTAATTAAATAAAAACACTTATAGACATACATGGTTTGCTCTCCCCTTTAAAGTGCACTTTAGTCTTGTTCATTTTCAGCTGCAAACAAACAGAAATGTGAGTAATAAATATTTCATGATCTAATCTGTGCAGACAAAGAAGTTGCTGGTGTTGTGAGGCTGGTGACAGCCCAACATATGTTTGAGGCATTGGAGCAAACAATTAAAAAAAATGTGGATGCCTCTCTGCCCCAAACTATTGCAGCTCGTCGGAGGCTTATTCCTTCCCGAGCTCCAGCTCCTCCTGGAGCTCCAGCCCCTGCTCGAACTCCAGCTCCTCCTCAAACTCCAGCTCCAGAACAAAGGAAACCTCGAAGGGTTGTTAGACACCCTCCAGAGGTGGACTTTAAAAGGCTTATCGTGGGGTACCTCCTGTCAATTGACGAAAAGTTAGGGGAGGAGCTTCAGCCAGTCTCTGATCCTTCAGAGACTCTCCGGCTGAGCCTCAGCCTGCTGAGTCAGGGCGACTGGTAAAATGATTTTCTATTGTTATCATTAATTATTTTCAATTTAATGTGAGGATGTGAGTTTTAAAACTATTTGATGTTCCTACAGGAAGAAAAAGATAGAGGGGTTGCGATACATCCGCACCCTGGCGCGGCATCACCAAGAGGAGTTGGAGTTAAACCTCCGTACAGTTTGCTTGGGGGTGACACAAGAGGTATACCAGCTGTTTTTCTCTACATCTGTCTTTATGCCACCCTCTTCTGTCCATGTTTGCAAGCGTGCCCTGTCTCATGCATCTTTGTAACAAGTTTGATTTCTAACTGCTGAAATTTCCTCTGATTCTTTAGATTAAAAACAATCCCTCTTGTGTGTCCTGTGCAGCACTGGACACCGTAATATATTTGTGTACACCTCAGAGAGAGGATGGACAAAGAAGCTGAATGGACCTGTGAGAGTTTACTCCAGGTGTTTGCAAGGGCAAATGCCAATATGCTCATTCAGCAGCATGCCAAGGAAGCTCTGACCGCTCTGGTTCACGGTTGCAGCCCGAGTCGCTTTCTAAACAGCCTGGTGACTATGGGTTTGAAGTAAGTTCACACCTGTGAAGAGTATCTGTGACCCCAGCATCACAATCAGATCAGGTGAAAATCAAACACACTGAGTGGATTTGTCTGTGTTTCCTTCCTCAGACATAAGAGCGTTCTCGTGAGAGCTGGTGCCGCACTGGGGCTCCGTATAATCACAATATTCATGGAAGCGGAGAAAGTTCTGTCTGCAGGACAGATTTTCACCAAATGCTTCCTGTTGGCTGTCAGTGAACTGTGTCAGGATGCTTCCTCTGAAGTCAGGTCAGTGTGGACTTTTAACAATTATAGGCTGATATTTCTATTTTGACTTTCTTTTGATAAATTCTCTGCATTTACTTAGAAACTAAAGTGTTGATTAAAAATGCTTCTCTCTGCAGAGCTCAAGGAAAGGCCATCCTAAAAAGACCTGGTCAAACAGAGGAAATTCAGAAAGATGTGGGAAGAAAGCGTCTCGGATAAATCCCGCTGGGAGGTGGAAAGAAGGCTCAGAGACGTATTTCAGAAATAACAGACACGGGTAAGCCACACAGCACACA
The DNA here is from genome assembly GCF_900408965.1 of Simochromis diagramma. Taxonomy (NCBI): domain Eukaryota; kingdom Metazoa; phylum Chordata; class Actinopteri; order Cichliformes; family Cichlidae; genus Simochromis; species Simochromis diagramma. The sequence goes on along the minus strand of NW_024386777.1, from coordinate 81,163 downwards.
TGAGCAGTCTTCAAATTAATAAACCACTTTGAAGGCTGCTCATTTCTGTGTGGTATTTTCAGAAATTTCCCACATCACGTCTGCTTCAGGTAAGTATATATGTCATTTAAATATTTAATATAACATTCACAGTAATTAAATATTTAATATGCACAAAAAACACTCACCTATCCACCAACCGGTCGAGGCAGATGGCCGCCCTCCCTGAGCCTGGTTCTGCCAGAGGTTTCTTCCTGTTAAAAGGGAGTTTTTCCTCTCCACGGTCGCTCATAGGGATCAATTGGGTACAATAACTTTGTTGCTTTTTGGTCCGTCACATTGACCAAAAAGCAACATGTTCTTAATAGAGTGGCAAGTGAGTGTTTTACATTTTCCATCTGTGAACGGTAGCTTCTACTGCTCATTTATTGATTTGGCACCAATTTGGCACAAAATAAAGAAAACTTTAAATGACAACAAATATTCTCGTCTTTCTTCAAGTCATTTTCAATAAACAAATTCAATAAATCAAATTGCATTCAGAGTAATTCTTGTATTTCCTCGTGTAATTAGTGGCTATCTAGTCAGTAGCCCAAAGTGCAATATGTTAGCTACTAATAATATCTTTGTATTGTTTTTGTTTGGACCGATGCTCACATCGATGCTTCTGTTTGTTCTTGTGGAAAAATAATTTAAACATCGAAACCAAACCGATTTTCTGAGATTTATTTAAAAAAAACTAAAAGGTGTGTATAATTTTTTTTTGATTGTGATCATTATTGACCTAAAGGAATAGAAAATATGAACAAATAATTTTTTCATTGTATTTTTCTTGGTGAGGCAGTCAAAGGGTTAAATTGTGTTTTATTTCTCACAAAAGTGAAAAGATTATGGAAGAAAGTCGAGCCAAAGAACAGAGTTGGCTCTTAGACTTCGAGTATAGGAGGCCCTCAGCAGAACTTTTAAAGAGAATAAGAAACACAGAAAACCTTAGATAAGGAGGTGTGCTCTGACAGTGCAGCGCAGCACCCAGAAAGCTATTTGGCATTGGCAGAGAAGACTTGGGAAGTTATTCAGGAGCAAAACCCTGGTACTCAACTTTGCTGCTCAAACCTCAAATATATTGATACTTTTACGCCAATATACAATTTATTTCCAAAATTGTTACAACAAAGAAATAAAAAACCAAACATAGATTTCATAACTTTTTATGCTAATTATTATTTGAAAAGTCATTACAAAACAGGCAGTTTTTGAAAATTCAGATGTAACTCTAACTACAGTCATGAATAAGCAAACATGAATGAAGACTATGTGCTGTCTTAAGACGTTCAAGCAGGGCTCTAGAGTGCGACCAATTTGGTCGCAAATACGACCAAATTTTTCAGTGGTGCGACTAAAAAAAAATATTTGGTTGCACCTGTGCGACCAACTGTTCGGGTAGCAAAAAAAAAAAAAAAAATCTGCAACCTTCCCTGTGGTCAACAACAGACACAAATTTTGCCCCTATCGTGGACTAAACCAATCACAGATAGTAAGGGGCGGGACCTCTCTGATTCGCCGTGGTCCAGATGAAAGTGCAGGTGGAAGTGGGAGGTGAGTAGCTTGAATAAAGCGATATCAATTCATTAAATCCTGAATGACTTTTAAATATAACTGTGTTTTGCCAGAAACGCCAGATTCTCAGATTAAACCTCACAAAACCATTTCAACAACAACCAAACAGCAAATGAGAGCAGGTACACGGATTCCCCACAAAGACGTAAACACAGAGCGGACCCGACGCATCAGAATCAGCTTTGTCTTTCTCGGCTTTCTCACCCGACGGCCTTAGACGGACACGCTGTCGGAGCTCAGCGATTCTGATGCGTCCGGTCTGTGATTACGTCTTTTTGCGCTGATTCTGAGCTGCAGGTTTTGTCTCTTTCAACCAAAATTCACCGAGCCAGCAGCAAAAGAAGCAGCAAACTGCGCTTCACATTTGATCAATGTCGTCATGAATTTTGCTGTTTTGCTTCCACGACTATTAAAATCACACTTCATGCACAGCTAGCTCTCTCTCTATCTCTCTCTGTACTTCAAGAACAGTTTCCCGTCTCCAATCTCTGTTTTCTCTATTATTCATTCGCTTATTACCCACCAGTCTACTGTTGTTTACAGCGCTGTCGGCTGCTATCTTTTTCTTTTTTTCACTTAAATGACCTCGGACAAGAAAGCCTATTTTTTCTGTTGTTCAATACTGAAGAAATTTAAACTTTATATGCAGAACATTGTAGAATATTTTTAAGGTTATCTGCTATAAAAAGCCAGACCAGGAAAATCTCCTTCATGTTTTTCTGTGTTTTATTCTCAGTTACTTTCACACAAAGGCATCTGCTGTGATGTTCACAATTCTGATGAAGTCAGTACTGATAAATGATCAGAATTATAATATTTCTGACTGTCTGAGGCTAAGTTGAATCGAATCGGGACTTTGAGAACTGGAATCGAAGGGATTATAGAAATCAGTGATGATACCCAGCCCTAGTGAGCAGCCTAGGCACGACAGAAGTGGATGTAGCTGTAATAAGAAAATAACTATTGATAACTTTTCTGTTAAGTTAAGGCCTGATCCTTCTGAAATTCATAGCCAGTGCTCTGACACGGTGTCATCAATCTTTGAATGCTGAAAAAGCACAGTGTATCCAGAAAAACACATTATATTATATAAATTATTATAAAATTTGTGTGCGCCTAACTTTTGTGCCGGTACGCCTAACTTTTTAAAGTTAGGCGTACCGGTACGCCCATGGCAAAAAGTTAGTCTAGAGCCCTGTCAAGGATCAATCAGTGTCAATTAGCAGAATGAAAGTGTTTTATGGATAAAAAGGGGTTGATGATATAAAACAGCTCTGTATCAAAGGCAGTGTGGAGTACGCAGACCTGCTTCTGTTCACTCTGAAGATGAAGCTACTTTAAGAAAACTCTCAGAGTCCCAGAGCTTCTTTCTTCACGCTGCAACCCAGCAGGACATTTCCAGCATCCACACACTCTGACACACAAGGTGCTAAAAACACAACACAGATATTAAAATAATGATTGTGGGAGGAAAGCTGTAGAATGAAACAGTTTTTTAAAGCTGTTATTTTATCTGTTACAATCATTGCTAGTACCATTGTGAGCACAGAGCCACGAGGCAGCCTTCATAGCCAGAAGCTCCCACTCGTCCTTTGCATCCATCTTGAAACCATGAAGCCAGATCAGAGCCAGAATGGTGGCCCACACTTCACTGCTGGTCTAATTCCCCAAATCAAAATCAATCAAATAAAACAGACAGAACACACATTTTACTTTCTACAACCAGTAATATTACATAATTTTGTGTACTTCTTTGTCACACGGGGTCACCAAGGTGGGCAGCTCTGCATATTTGATTTGGCAGATTATTACACTGGATGCTCTTCCTGATGAAATCCCAAACTGTGATGTCATAAATGCTCTAAAATAATGTGCTGACATGTTTTTACAACAACTGATGAGGAAAATAATTTCTGCTGTCGTGTGGTTTCTGGATAATATCAGACGCTGGTGCAGCTCAGTGGGAGGTTAGGAGTGTGATTACCACCAGTGTTTTAGCTTCTGATATGCAGATGTTTATTCTCAGGCTGAGGCAGGCCTACGTTTAGTTTGACTTCATTTTATTTGTTTTATGGTGTGTTTTTAATTATATCATGTGTTTTTGTTCAAATTATAGAATCAAATCTGTTTTATCTCACATCATCATTTTGTGTTAATATTTAAATTGACAGCAGTGCACCTTTTCAGGCTTTGACTTTTCCACCTCCTCGTTGGTCTGTCCCAGTGCAGCAGCCAGAGCTGGATCAAGCAGCCAGCAGCCAGACGCCTCCTGCAGGGAGACTAACTGCAGCAAAGGGTCTCTGGGTGGCTGCTCAGGCACAGCAGCTGGAAAATCTAAGATGCAATAAAAACAAAACCTGATTATGGTGCTAGATGACAAACAGAACTCTACATGATAACTCAGTGCATAAAACACCGCACTGTAAACTATGCAACAGATAAATATTATGTTTTTCACTTGAAAATTACATCTTAAAAATGTAATCATTACATAAGAGCTCCACATCAAACACATTAATCACATCATCTTTGTAGTGAAATAGCTGATGACTCATTATTGCAGCGCAGAAAAAAAAAACCCTGAAAACATCACACCTCTGAAGTAACACATTGTGATTCATGTACAAACAACACACAATTATTGTAGATTCTTCAAAGCCTCCTTATATTCAACACTTTGGTATGTGGTGTTATACATGCCCTCACAACACCGGCACATCAATCATCCTATTTTCACCTTGTCACCTTCATTAAGCTGCTCTCTTTCTACAGAAGGCCCACCGCATGCATGGGGGGGAGGGGGAGGTGGATACCGTGGGCCAGGGCTGTGGCATCTAATGTCTGGTTGTCAGTGTCCTTTGGAAAAGCTAGTGATTGTCCTAAAATCAGATGTCCCAAGGTTCAAGGTTCTTTATTTGTGTCATGGTCCTGCGACCATGACTCGGTGACTTTGTGTTTGTGTTCTTTATTGTTATTACTTTCATTATTATTCATGGCTGTTTTGGGATGGTTTGTGTTTTGGGATTTTAGATACTGGGTTTTGGGTTTGTGCTCCCTCTATTGGTCCCTGGTGTCAGTGTTCCCCTGTCTCGTCAGGTTAACCAGGTCCAGCTGTGTCTCCCACCTGTGTGTGATTTCCCAGTGTCTCTCTGTGTACTTATAGTGTGTGTTTTCCTCTGCTCCTCGTCGCGTCGTCTGTGTTCACACCTGGTGTAATCCTCTGCGTGCTCTCCCTGCTGTTCTCCCTTCATGTTCAGGTTTGCCACTCCTCTGTGTAGTTTATCCCAGTTTAGTTCGTCCTTAGTTCTGTTTGCCATCTCCACTTTGTGTTTGATATTATCAATAAATCACCCTCACACCTGAATAAGTGCTGCGTTTTGGGTCCTCCTTCCACTCTCCACACGGCCGCTGCCCCGGACCGTGACAGTACGACGCGACCACGAAATGGACCCAGCAGCGCTTAACCCGTCCAAGGAGCTACGGGAGAATCTAATCGATGCCACACAGGAGCTCATCAACCTGTGGCTGGAAAACCCGGGTGGCACGTCCCAGCGCGCTATAGAGAGGCGGCTACAGCGTCTGGTGACCGGTCTCCCATGGCTTCTGGGCTCGCTCTGTTCGTGGGAGCAGGAGTTTCTTCTTTTGGACCTCGGACTACACCCCCCGTCTGCATTCACTTTCGAGCAGCCCGATGCGGTGAGTCAGCATTGCTTTCCCCAGTTTCCGGGACTTTGTTTTCTGGGGCTATTCAGAGCGGGATGGGAGACTGTATGGATCGCTTGCCTACCTTCGTGGTAACAGATCCTTCGCAAGTGGGCGTGTACAAACCCTCTGGAAAACCGACAGACTCTGTCTCTGCCGCTCCCTCCGAGCCAGGACTGTATCGCCATTCTCCAGCTCAGTTCTGTGTCCAGCCACAAGCTTTTGGGTCTGCGGCTCAACCGTTAGCCTCCTTACGGACACAATTACCTGTTCTGCCACCGCTCCAGTTAGCCACTCAGCCACCACCACCGCTAGCACCGCTACAACCCATAGTTCAGTTAATGGCTGAGTCACAACATGCACACTGTTTTTCCACTGCTGTTTCTAAGCAGGGAGATGAACTGCTTTTCAACGGACCTGTTCCTCAAACGCTGGCAACATTAGAGACTGTTGCTCACTCCGGGGCTTCCCCAGAGGCTGGGTTACTGCCCTCAGCTTACTCTGGACCCCTGGAGGCCAAGATGCCAGCTGTGAACTGCACCGGGCTGTCACTGCCTGAGCAGGGTCAGTGCTCTGCGCAGCTGCAGCCCTCCGTACGTGCGCCAGAGGCCCACGTGCCTACTGGTTTTGTTTCATACGTGCCAGAGGCCCACGTGCCTCCTAGTTTTGTTTCATGTGTGCCAGAGGCCGACGTGCCTCCTAGTTTTGTTTCACGTGTGCCAGAGGCCCACGTGCCTCCTAGTTTTGTTTCGTGTGTGCCGGAGGCCCACGTGCCTCCTGGTTTTGTTTTGTGTGCGCCGGGGGCCCCGGAGCCCGCTGGTTCTGCGGCTGTTTTTGCTGGGGGGCCCGAGGAGCCCATCCAGCCTCCTGCTTCGCCTGCTGGGGGGCCCGAGGAGCCCGTCCAGCCTCCTGCTTCGCCTGCTGGGGGGCCCGAGGAGCCCGTCCGGCCTCTTGCCACACCGGCTGCCACGTCGGCTGGGGGGCCCGAGGAGCCCGTCCGGCCTCCTGTGGCTGCTTCTCCACCTGTGGCTGCTTCTCCACCTGTGGCTGCAGCGCCGCCTCCTGCAGTACCACCACCGGCAGTGCTACCGCCTGCTACGGCCACACCTCAGCCTGAGGGCGCATCCTCGCCCGGCCCGGCTTCATCCTCGCCCGGCCCGGCTTCATCCTCGCCCGGCCCGGCTTCAGCTACAGCTTCATCATCGCCTGGCCCGGCTTCATCATCGCCTGGCCCGGTTTCATCCACGCCTGGCCCGGTTTCATCCACGCCTGGTCCGGCTTCATCCTCGGCTTCAGCCTCGCCTGATTCTGGTCCAGCTTCATCCTCACCTGGCCCAGCTTCAGCGTCAGCTTCGCCTGGCCCAGCTTCGGCTACAGCTTCATCATCGCCTGGCCCGGTTTCCTCATCGCCTGGCCCGGTTTCCTCATCGCCTGGCCCGGTTTCCTCATCGCCTGGCCCGGTTTCATCCTCGCCTGGTCCGGCTTCATCCTTGGCTTCAGCCTCGCCTGATTCTGGTCCAGCTTCATCCTCACCTGGCCCAGCTTCAGCTACGGTTTCATCCACGCCTGGCCCGGTTTCATCCACGCCTGGCCCGGTTTCATCCACGCCTGGTCCGGCTTCATCCTTGGCTTCAACCTCGCCTGATTCTGGTCCAGCTTCATCCTCACCTGGCCCAGCTTCAGCTACAGCGTCAGCTTCGCCTGGCCCAGCTTCAGCTACAGCTTCGTCCTCGCCCGGCCCGGCTTCTGCTTCAGCATCGCCTGGTCCAGCCTTCGTGTCTGCATCGTCTGGTCCAGCCTTCGTGTCTGCATCTTCGTCTGGTCCAGCCTTCGTGTCTGCATCTTCGTCTGGTCCAGCCTTCGTGTCTGCATCTTCGCCTGCAGCAGAGTCTTCAGCATCCGCACCATCGCCTGCAGCATCCGCACCATCGCCTGCAGCAGCGTCTTCAGCATCCGCACCATCGCCTGCAGCAGCGTCTTCAGCATCTTCGCCCGCTGCGGCCCCGGCTTCCGTGCCTTCAGCCTCGCCTGGCCCAGCCTCGTTTGGGTCTGGACCTAAACGACCGTTTTCTAGACCGCTGGCTAGGCTACTGGCCGGGCGCCGTCGCCTGACTGGCCGCCGTTGCCTTCCGCACGGCCGGCCCCCGGACCGCCATCGCCTGAGCGGCCGCCGTTGCCTTCCGCACGGCCGGCCCCCGGACCCTCTTCGCCTGAGCGGCCGCCGTTGCCTTCCGCACGGCCGGCCCCCGGACCGCCATTACCTGAGCGGCCGCCGTTGCCTTCCGCACGGCCGGCCCCCGGACCCTCTTCGCCTGAGTGGCCGCCGTTGCCTTCCGCACGGCCGGCCCCCGGACCCTCTTCGCCTGAGTGGCCGCCGTTGCCTTCCGCACGGCCGGCCTCCTGAACCTTTTGTGCGCCTCCACGGCCTTCTTCGTGGCCGGCCTCCTGAACTGTCCCATCCTGGCCTCCTGTGTTGTCGGGCCCCTGGCCGGCCGCCTGAACTGTGTTTTGGACTCTGCTCCCCTGTGAGTTTTTTTTTTGTGAACATTTGTTTGGGACTCTGGGGCCTTCGTTTTGGTCGTGGCCCGGTCCCTCCGTCCTGGGCCCCCTGCCGCCCGCCCGGGTCTGGTGGTGTGTTTCTGTGGCTGTCAGGGGCCAGCCCTTGAGGGGGGGTACTGTCATGGTCCTGCGACCATGACTCGGTGACTTTGTGTTTGTGTTCTTTATTGTTATTACTTTCATTATTATTCATGGCTGTTTTGGGATGGTTTGTGTTTTGGGATTTTAGATACTGGGTTTTGGGTTTGTGCTCCCTCTATTGGTCCCTGGTGTCAGTGTTCCCCTGTCTCGTCAGGTTAACCAGGTCCAGCTGTGTCTCCCACCTGTGTGTGATTTCCCAGTGTCTCTCTGTGTACTTATAGTGTGTGTTTTCCTCTGCTCCTCGTCGCGTCGTCTGTGTTCACACCTGGTGTAATCCTCTGCGTGCTCTCCCTGCTGTTCTCCCTTCATGTTCAGGTTTGCCACTCCTCTGTGTAGTTTATCCCAGTTTAGTTCGTCCTTAGTTCTGTTTGCCATCTCCACTTTGTGTTTGATATTATCAATAAATCACCCTCACACCTGAATAAGTGCTGCGTTTTGGGTCCTCCTTCCACTCTCCACACGGCCGCTGCCCCGGACCGTGACAATTTGTCACATGCATAGTTATACAAGTATAACACACAGTGAAATGTAACCTGACACGCTCCTCGACATGTGCAAAAGATGCGGAACCTTCTACCAGATTGCAGAAGTTGGAACAGTTTGTTGCCAGGATGGGACGGGTCCTTCAGTATCTGTGCTGCTCTAGTCCGGCATCTCCTGGTGTAGGTGTCCTGAAGCGGGGGGAGAGCAATCCTGCAGCAGCGTTCTGCTGTACGGATCACTCTCTGGAGAGCTTTTTGGTCCTTCACACAGCTGTTCCCAAACCACGATGTCATGTTCTGTGTGAGGATGCTCTCCACAGCGCCTGTATAGAAAATCCTGAGGATCTTTGGAGAGACCCTGAACTTCCTCAGTTGTCGTAGGTGATACAGGCGCTGCCTAGCCTTTTTGGTCTGGACCTGAATGTGGGCAGCCCATGTCAGGTCTGAGGAGATATGGACACCAAGATACTTGAAGGACTGCTCCCTCTCCACTGGAGCTCCATTGATGATAATGGGCTTGTAGTCTCTGTGCTGACCCCTTCTGAAGTCCACCACCAGCTCCTTGGTCTTGCCGACGTTCAGCTGGAGGTGGTTGTCCTGGCACCATGATGCCAGATTCTTCACTTCATCCATGTAGGCCGCCTCATCGTTGTTGGAGATGGCACCCAACACCACTGTGTCGTCAGCAAACTTGTTGGAGCCATGGGTGGCCACACAGTCTGAAGTGTAGAGGGAGTAGAGCAGTGGCAAGAGGATTGATCTAGTTTGCCATGCTGGCAAAAGACCAATACACCAAGACAAACAGCCATTTATGCTTTTTACACAGACAGCCCATTTAACCAGGGAACTTGACCAACACGTTCTCACTCCCAAAGCGTAACATTTTACGCTAGGTGACAAATCGTCACCATATTACGCTTTCGGCTACCCACCACGTTCCTAAATGACGACCTCGGAAAAAAGAGGAAATATGAGAACCGTCTGGACTGACTCTACACATGTTCGCTCTTTTTCTTCAAATTGCTTAGAAACACGCTATTTAACATCATTAAAGTCCTGGTTAAGGTCAGGAATAAGGTTATGGTCAGGGCTAGGGATAAGGTTAGGTTTAGGGCTGGAATACAGGGCTGGAACGTCTTTTACCGCGGGAGCGTCATTGCACTGGATTCCAGCCATAACCCGCCACGTACCATAAGAACGCCGAAGGTCTCCTTTCGTGTTCCTCAGGAACGCCGCGGGACGTGACAAAACGTCGACATGTTACGCCTCGGGAGTGAAAACGGGCTGAACTTGACACAATGTATTTTTTTTCTATGCTCTATTTAACTAGAAGAATTGTTGTACCACACATTAAAGTTTCAAATCAGTGAAAAAGCAATCGTGCCAAAGAAATGTCATGTGTTTGTTTAAGATGACTGCAATTATGGTATTAACAGAAAACACACATCTCTGTCTCTTTTCTTTTCTGTTTAATGTTTCACTTACCTTCTAAACTCACCAAGTACTTGCACAATCCTGAGGTTTTTAGAAAAGAACATCCCAGATTAAATAAGGAGGAGATACAGACATTAAAACTAACCTTTATTACTATGATACAAAACAATATTAATGAAGTTGTTAAAAGTGGTACTTCTTACACACACACACCACACACACACACACACACACACCTCATTACAAGTGTTTAAAAGTTTGAGTTGTCTGAAAAACTAAAGAAAGAAAAACACAAAAATGTTACAATACAAAAGTTGGAACTTTATTAACACCCAGAAATACAAACTGATGGGTTGATAAATATCAAGAAGACAGTACATTTCGTGAACAGTGAAAGTTCGTGAACAACGGTAAAACCTAAGCTTTATGCTGCTAACACTAACAATTCACTAAATAAGAGAAGATACAGCAATCATAGGGCAAGAAGCAGCAGAATGCCGAATCAGAAAGGAGCGAAAAGGGGACTGGAAAGTTCCAAGTCTAAGATAGCGCCTGAGAATGCTAACGAGGAGAGTGCTACGTCCAGCAACGTGCTAATGGATAGCTTCCATAACTACGCAGCTACTACGGTGGCACTCACGTTAGCCGAAGAAGAAATGGATGAGTTCCCACCTCTCCCTGTTACACCTCTCAAATCGCCAGCTCCGAAGAAGGTGATGTACGAACGCAGCAACTCTGACCCAGTTGATGTAAATGAGATAATTTCTCGTCTGTCGGCACTAATAAACACCAGGTCTGATAACATTGAGAGCATGGTGAGAGAGAACTCGAACATGGTGAGAGAGAATACGCTCCAGATTGAGGGTCTCAAAAAGACGATTGATTTTGTGTGCGCAGAAATGAAAGATATGAAGGGGAAAGTTTGCGACTTGGAAAAAAAGTAACTAAAGAGGAAGGTCGAGTGGACAACTGCCAACAGAGAATATCTGAGTTGGAAAGATATTCCAGGAGGTGGAATCTCAGACTACATGGAGTCAAGGAGGCTGAGAAAGAAGACGTAAGGGGAAAGGTGACTGTGATATGCCAGTCTGTTCTGCCAGAACAAAATCGTAGGCTGCCTGACGTCATCGACACCGTACACCGACTCGGAGCCAAGCGACAAAGTAGCACCAGACCTAGAGGCATCATCGTGCAGTTCACCTCCCGAATCTACAGAGATGCTGTATGGAAAGCAGCCAAAACATCCTCCTACCTGCAGGACAATCATTTGAGGTTCGCTGAAGATCTGTCCAGGGAGGACAGAGAACGTCGTGACAAACTGTGGCTGATGATAGACAAAGCCCGTAAGGAGGGTAAGCCGGCTTATTTCGTGGGAGGCCGAGGATTCATCAGTGGATCAGAAGTTTTCCCTCCTTCATAGAGATGTTTATTCAGTCTCCGAAATGACATTTCTGTGAGCTTGTTTACATGGTGAACTTGATATTTTCACCCTCAGGTTAAATTTTTATTTTGTGTTGAAGAGTGTGTTTATGGACTAAAGGGACAAAGGGACTAAAGACCTGAGTAACACTCTGGGCAACTTTGGGCTGACTCAGCATGTAACAGAGGCCACACATAATAGAGGACACACTCTTGACCTACTGATCTCCAAGAGCCTGAGCATTTCAAACATTACTGTGTCTGATGTGGGCTTATCTGATCATTACTGTGTTTTCTTTGAAAGTAAAATCTCAGCCCACACAAATATATCAACAGCAGTGATCACAAAGCGGTGTATAACTGAAGACAGTAGTGAGATCTTTAACCAGGTCTTCCCATTAACACCTGACCTGTCCAAAGGTTCAGTCAATGAGCTGGTCAATAGCTTTAATGCAAAACTGTTAAATGTAATGGATACTATTGCCCCCATTAAGGTGAAGGTTATCTCTGGAAGGAAAAAGTCTCCATGGAGAAACTCCACACTAGTGAAAAATGAAAAAAGAGAGTGTAGGAAAGCTGAGCACAGATGGAGAAAAACAAACCTCCAGGTTCACTATGACATCTATAAAGAGAAACTTCACAATTATAATTTACAACTGAGGAGTGCAAGGAGGTCCTACTTCTCTGACATCGTCACTAAAAACAGCCATAATGCTCGGGTCTTATTTTCTACAGTTGACAGGCTAACAAACCCTCCTGTGCCAGTAGCAGCTGAACTTCATTCGACCATGGCCTGCAATGACTTTGCCAAATTCTTCACAGACAAAATCCAAAAGATTAGACAAGCAGTTGGTACATCAACAGCAGATCCAGGATATGTACTGTGTCCACCGAAAAACTGTTTAAACACCATCAAACAGTTACACCCGATTAACAGCAAAGACCTGGAGGACATCTTAGGTCAACTGAACTCCTCCTCTTGCTGTTTAGATGTCCTGCCAACAAGTTTTTTCAAAAAGGTCTCAAAGACTTTAGAGTCAGACCCGTTACAGATCGTCAACTTTTCCTTAATGTCAGGTGTGTTTCCAGAACCACTAAAAACTGCTGTAATCAAACCCATACTGAAAAAGGACAATCTTGACAAGACACAAATGAAAAACTACAGGCCGATCTCAAATCTCCCATTTTTAAGTAAGATCATTGAAAAAGCAGTTTCTCAACAGCTCAATTACTTCTTAAAACAGAATAACTGCTACGATGCCTTCCAGTCAGGTTTTAGACAGAACCACAGCACTGAAACCGCTCTGACAAAAGTGTTTAATGACATATGTCTGAACACAGACAGTGGAAAAATGTCAGTCTTAGTTTTACTGGATCTCAGTGCAGCATTTGATACAGTTGACCACAACATATTACTCAAACGACTGGAGAACTGGGCAGGTCTTTCAGGAACTGTACTAAACTGGTTCAAAACATACTTAGAAAACAGGAAATACTTTGTATCAATAGGTAACTTCACATCTGAGCAGACAAGTATCACATGTGGAGTTCCCCAAGGTTCCATCTTGGGACCCCCTCTGTTTAACATTTACATGCTCCCACTGGCACAGATTATAAAGAACAACAAAATAAACTACCACAGCTATGCAGATGACACACAAATATATATCACAATGTCACCAGGAGACCGAGGCCCTGTACAGGCTCTTGGTAAATGCATTGAGGAAATTAATGACTGGCTGTGCCACAATTTTCTCCAGCTAAACAAAAGCAAAACTGAGGTAATAGTCTTTGGCGCCAAAGAAAAACGATTACAGGTCACCAGAGAACTTCAATCTATACACCTAAAAACCACAAACCAGGCGAGAAATTTGGGTGTAGTGATGGATGCAGACCTAAACTTAGAAAAACACATTAAGACAATAACAAAGTCAGCTTACTATCACCTCAAAAATATTTCTAGGATAAAAGATCTGATGTCTCAACAGGACCTGGAAAAACTAGTCCATGCATTCATCTTTAGTAGGCTTGATTACTGTAACAGCATCTTTACAGGTCTACCTAAAAAATCAGTCAGACAACTACAGCTCATTCAGAACTCTGCTGCTCGAGTCCTCACTAAGACCAAAAAAGTGGACCACATCAGTCCAGCTCTGAGGTCTTTACACTGGCTGCCTGTCCGTCAGAGGATAGACTTTAAAGTTCTGATGCTGGTCTATAAAGCTCTGAATGGTTTAGGACCAAAATACATCAGTGACCTCCTGACCCAGTATGAACCTTCCAGATCCCTCAGGTCATCTGGATCCAGTCTTTTATCAGTTCCTAGAGTCAGAACCAGACACGGAGAAGCTGCATTCAGCTTTTATGCTCCTTATATCTGGAACAAACTCCCAGAAAGCCTCAGATCAGCTGAAACACTCAGTTTATTTAAATCCAGGTTGAAGACTCACCTATTCTCAGCTGCATTTGAATAAAGCACCAAATCCACACTTTTAAGCTTAAGTTTCAAACTTACATTAACTACTGATCTTATCTATTTCTGATTTTATCTGTTTTGATTTTATATACTGTTTTGTTTGTTTGTTAATTAGTTAAGCTTAAATTTCAAAACTTACATTAACTACTGATTTTATCTACCGTTCTGATTTTATCTGTTTTGATTTTACATACTGTTTTGTTTGTTTGTTAAGTGGGTTAGAGCTCTGGGTAGCTCCCCAGCTGGGTCTAGACTGGGTCTAGAGAGTATTTTAAATTCAGGGAATTTAAAATAGAAAGTAGCTCATCCACAGAAGGACTGGTAGCTCCCCTTACGATAAGGGTTCAGATCGCGGCGAACAGGTGTGAAATGTGTGTGTTTAGTTAGTTTGTTTGTTTGCTTGTTTTAATCAATTTTAAATCATGCTTTTTATTTGTTTTGGTTTCTAATGTCTCTGTAAAGCACTTTGAATCACCTTGTTGTTGAATTGTGCTATACAAATAAATTTGCCTTGCCTTGCCTTATCTATAAAAAGCTATATTTAAACCATAGCAGATAGTTAAATACTGTATTTTTATAAGCTTAGTCACTCAGGGTTTTTACTGTTCTACTACCTAAATTGTGCAGCACCCGGTCCCCTTATCCTATAGATCTATTCTTAGCTGTAGAAGTTTAGAACTTACTTTTTCTCTTTCTTTTTTCTAATAACTTTGTCTTTTTCATTTGTTTCTCTTAATACCAGGGGTTTAAGACAAACATGTAAACGCAAAGCTTTGTTTTTATTTGCCAAACAATTTAAAACAGATTTTTGCTTTTTCCAAGAGAGTCATTCCACACCTGCTGATACAAATTTTTGGAAATCACAATGGGGTAATGAAGTCTGGTTGTCCCATGGCTCTGAGCGTTCTGCTGGAGTTGCCACGCTTAAAAATTCTTTTTCTGGAGATGTGTTACACTCTGACTGTGACACCTTAGGACACTACCTCTGCTCACTAATCAGACACAATAACAGTATTTTCATTGCAGTAAATATATATGGTTACAATAATAAAACTGAAAATGATAAATTACTTGACTCCTTAGAAGAAAGAATAATTTCTGGCTCTCCAAATACCCAAATTCAGTCCTCTTAATTGGTGGAGACTTTAACATTGCTTTAGACAATACGGTTGATAGGTGGCCTCCAGGGCAGCAGTCTTCATACAGTGCAAACTTAAAAAATTTTATGGGAAAATTTAATCTTGTGGATATTTGGAGAGAAAAATTTCCAGATAATAGACTCTTTACTTGGAGCAATAAGACAGGATTGGCTTGTTTCTGACTGTATTGATAAAGATAATATTACCGTTATATACTTGCCACCCCCCTCACTGATCCTAGAGCAATTCACATTAACGTCCAAATGTTTACACTGGATACTATACCTCATAAATTCTCTTATTGGAAGTTAAATAATTCTTTACTAAAGATAAAATGGTTAACATGCAGATTAATAACTTAATTGTTTATTATTGGAACAAAGCTAACAGAGAGAAGTCCTTTTGTACCAATTGGGAACTTTTTAAATTTGAAGCATGCAAATTCTTGAGAAGATACGGGAGTCAAATTGCTAAATTAAGGAAAGCTGAAGAACAAGAAGATTTGCATTTCCTGCGAAAATGCTGTGTGGATGCCTTAACGCTGAAGATGTCTGCTGAAAAAAGCTGAAAAAGTTGAGAAAAAAAAATATTAACCTTTATTGTGCAGTTACACTATGATTTGGAAGAAATACTATGTTTTGGCTCAAATACTATGATTTACCAGTAATACTATGTTTTGGTACAAATACTACACTTTGTCACAAATACTATAATTGAGTACAAGTACTATAAGATTACAGAAATACTATGATTTAGCAGAAATGCAATGTTTTTGCAGAAAACACTGTAATTTCGCTTAAATAGTATGAAATAGCAGTAATACTATGCCCTTGAGGGCATCCACACAATAAGCAGAATTGCCTCTTATTACCAGAAGTCCCCAGAAGAAATCTCAGAGGAAGATAAATTAAGTTTACTAGAACTTCAAAATAAACTGGACGGTTTATATCGACGCAAGGCTGAGGGTGCTTTCATAAGATCCAGGAAGAGGTGGCTGGAGGAGGGCGAACAAAATTCTGCTTACTTTTCAGACTTGAAAAATACAGATCAAAAACAAACTCTATTCGTCAACTAAATATTAATGGCATTGTCTCTGACAATCCTAGAGAAATTTCACATTTCTGTGCCGAATTCTATACTAAACTATACGACTCAAAATATAATGAGGCTGTCTCAACAGGATTTTTCAATAATATTAAAAACCTCAAATCTATTGTTGTGGAAGATAGAAGTTATTGTGACAGCCCTCTGACTGTGGAGGAAGTTTGTAATTCCATTTCTGCACTTAAGGCCAATAAATCTCCCGGCACAGATGGTTTGACTGCAGAGTTTTATAAATCATTTTCTAATCTCCCGGCTCCATTTTTACTGCAGGTTTTTACAGAAAGTATAGAGAATAACACCCTCCCTCCTTCTCTTACTCAAGGTCTCATAACACTTATTCCAAAACCAAACAAAGACTTACTCTTTATTGATAATTGGAGACCCATCTCCCTGCTCAATAATGACTATAAGATTATGGCTTTAATACTTGCTAACAGAATTAAAGAGGTCTTGGAAACAATTATCGATGAGACACAATCAGGCTTTATGAGAAACAGACACATTTCTAATAACATTAGACTGGTTTTGGATTTACTTGATTACTCTGATCTGATACCTGACAATAGCTTCATTCTCTTCCTGGATTTTTATAAGGCTTTTGATACAATTGAACATCAATTTATTTTCCACTCTTTGGAAAAAATTTGGCTTTGGCAAGTTTTTCTGTAAAGCTGTCAAAACCTTATACACAAATGGCAATAGTTCTATTAAATGATTAACGGCTCCACCCCGAGATTTGACCTGAAACGTGGTATTCGCCAAGGATGTCCTATTTCACCATATTTATTTTTACTTTGTACACAAATTCTTGCAACTAAAATTTCAAACAGTGTTGTACAAGGAATCACCATAGCTGATAAGGAGCTCGTCATCAGGCAGTTAGCCGATGACACCACACTCTTCTTGAAGAATGCAAACCAAATCCCACCAGCCCTTACTGTGATTAGTGATTTCTCTGAGGCCTCTGGTTTACGCCTAAATCTTAAAAGTGTGAGTTACTAGCAATTAAAGACTGCCCTGCAAATACTATCTGTAATATCTCCGTTAAACAAGAAGTCACATACTTGGGACTGCTAATATCCAAAGACCAAAATCAAGATGCTCTTCAAACTTCACTCCAATTATACAGAAAAACCCTAAAAAGTTAAACCAGTGGCTGCAAAGGGACTTGTCTTTGAAAGGTAGAGTGTTACTTACTAAAGCTGAAGGGATATCCCGATTAACATATGCTGCTCTCTCCTTACATCTGGATAAGAAAATTAGGTAAAGATATTGACCGTATGCTCTTTAATTTTATATGGAAAAACCGTACGCATTATATTAGAAAAACTGTTGTGATGAATAAGTACGAATCAGGTGGGCTTAACGTCTTAGACTTTTCTACTTTAAATAACACTTTCAAAATTAATTGGGCTAAACATTTTCTTAAAACCCTACCTCTATCTGGAACTTTATACCATATCATATTTTCTCTTGTTTTGGTGGCTTTAATTTTATTTTAAATTGTAATTACAATGTTGAGAAACTCCCTGTAAAGCTTTCATCCTTCCATAAGCAGGTCCTCTTAGCGTGGACCCTCATTTATAAACACAACTTCTCACCTCACAATACCTCATCTGGAACAACAGGGATATTTTATATAAAAATAAATCACTTTTCCTGGAAACTTGGATCCAAAATGGGATCCTATTGGTGGCTCAGCTGGTTAATAAAGAGGGACAACTACTTACATACGACGACTTTATTGCACTATATAATTTTCCAATCAGTGTTCAGGAATTCTCAATGGTGCTTGGTGCCATACCCTCAGGGACTTTAATGTTATATAAAAACACTGACAGCTCGATCTCTACCTCAGTCACTCTCCCTGATCCAGCTGAGTCACCAATAGGAAAAATCTGCTTTTCACAGGAACTTGGTAATAGCAATAAGAGAATACGTAGTTTATTCCAAGAAGATATCGTCTCTCTCCCATATATAATATCTTATTGGAACCGATTTGTTCCAGATATCAAGTGGAAGACAGTCTGGATGGTCCCCCATAAATATTTGATTGTAAATAAGGTGAAAGAAGTCTCATTTAAAATTCTACATAAATGTTATCCAGCCAGTCACTACATGGTAAAATTTAAAAGGGACATAAATACTAATTGTACTTTATGTGGGGATCATCCAGAAACTGTGACACATCTTTTTTGGTACTGTTCTTTTACACAGAGATTCTGGAAGGAATTTAGCAGGTTTGTTATTGTCCATATTTTAAGGGAGTTTTCTTTACGATGGGAAAATGTTTTATTCTGTTTCTTTAAGTTCCCCAAGAAGTATGATAAATGTTTTTTTTCTGATAAATTTGTTAATACTTTTAGCTAAATTTTTTATCCATAAATGTAAGTTTACTAACAAAACACCATATTTCTGTCATTATTTTAAGGATGTGGAAATGTACCTACAATCAATATCAGACTCCACCAACAAAAAGGCTCTCAAAACAATATATGTATGTGAATTTTTGCGTGTATTCTTATAATTGTTACCTTTTTCTTTACCCCTGGCTTTGTGTGTTCATGTTCTGTTGTTTTGTATACTTCATCTGTTCGTATGTTGTATACTCATTGTTTGTTAAGTGTTTGGTTCCTTTCACTGTCTCATGAGCCTCCTGAACTGAAGAAAGTGGAATGACTCCTGAAATTGGCTTTGGTTTGTGAAACAAGTCAAGGGTCACAAAGTATGAACATTATCACCATCTAGTGGCAGAGAAAAAGAATGGGCACGCACACACAGACACGCACACACACAGTAGCTGTCCAATCTTTACTGTGTATTATGAGTATTCTACAGTGGCCCTGAGAGGCCAAACGGACTGCAACTTCAGAAAACACTTGCAAAAAGAAAAATGCTTGCAAAAAGAAAAACGCTGCAAAAAGAAAAACGCTGCAAAGCACAGAGGTTTATTCAGAGGTTTATTCCCCATTTCTCAACCTTGGCAGCCCCTCTTACAGAGCTCACGAGAAAACACTTCTAAAGTGATGTGGAATGATGACTGTGAACATGCCTTCCAATCTTTAAAAAGACAGATTTCTGAAGCCCCTGTTTTGCAAAGCCCTGATTTTTCCAAACCATTTGTTGTACAAGTAGATGCCTCTAATGTTGGACTTGGAGCAGTACTGGCTCAGGAGAAGCTGGTGAAGCTTTTCTTAAGTAAAAAGCTGTTTGACAGGGAGACAAAATATTCAACAGTAGAAAAAGGACTGGCAATCAAGTGGGCAATTGATTCATTGAAATATTATTTCCTTGGAAGAGAATTTATTCTTCAGACAGATCACAGACCCCTGGTGTGGATGCACTCCAAGCAACATCAAAATGCGAGCATACTGCGCTGGTGCCTAGCCCTCCAGCCATACCAGTTCTGATGTTTCCCTCACGACACCTCTCTGCGTAACATTCTACAAAAGCAGCTGTACATGCCCACTCCATTTTTGATGTACCCTCCTATGATGATGAGCCTGTTCCAATACAGACTACAAAACAGAGCGAGGCATCTAAGCTTGAAAGGAGAGTGGATGAGGTTGCAAAGCAAGTAGAAACTGAGCCAAAGGTCCAAGAATCCTCCTCCTGACAGTGAGCTTAGTGCAGCGTTAAAACAGAGACAAGAAGAAAATGTTTAAACTTCAAAATAAGAAAAATGAGTTGCCTAAGCTACTGAGAGCTCGCTCAGAACTAAAAATGTTAAAGAAATAACAGTGATGGCAAAGATTACTTAATGGCAAGAAATGGCAGTGCCAGGAGACCTGTTAAGGTTCCCTCTATGCCAAAAGTGTGATTCTCCTTTAGATGTGGTGAAGAAGCCTATTGCTGCTCGATGTCCAAATGAACCTAACCAGAAAAATGTTGAGTTATTATATTATATTATATATAATTAAAATGTTAATTCATTTAAAACCAACTCATTCATTTTTAGGAAAAATTAATTATTTTTTTTTCCATGTTTACTGTGATGATGATGATGAATTTATTTCATCCGTCAACCTCACCCATCAGAGTTAGGGGGCGGGGCTAACAATGAAACGGTTAAAACGCTGCTTTAGTCCAGAGTCGATTCCTTTAGATGGCATCTCTCAGTACCAAGTAAAGAGATCGTACATGCATACTTGCTAGTTCTTATTTGGCACGTTCGCTCACGAGTCCAGACTTCTGTAGATGAGAGGACACAGCTGACAGGGAGACGGCAGCATCATCTGCCCTTCACTGTGTACTTAAACAACTACCACAGACCTTCCACGGCACAAGAAAGACTGAGTGGACCGACAGTAACAAGTATTAATAACAAAGTTGGCCATCAGATTTCTTGCAGTGATGTAATAAATGATTTTCCCTCTAAAAAGCTGGAAAACAAAAATGTTAAGAGGAGGATGGAGTATTGAGGAAAAACAAAAGTCAAATGTTTGGATTCCAATCATTCATTTTCAAATGTAGTTCTTCCTGTTTTTACAAAGAGTTTACACAGTTTTACAGTTTTCAGAACAAATTATTCTACTTAATTATTCGACTGATTTACAAATCATGTTCCCTTATTGCACCTACCTCTATGAATTTACAGTACTGAAGCATTTCTCTGATATTTTTTGTGTTTTATTTAGTAGTTAGAACTTAAAACATATGAACTAGGTACTGTTTTATTTAAGGGATTTTTTCTTTGTTGTTGCACATTGCTCTTACAGTTTATTTAAAACCAAAAATAATAAAGCAGTTGATGTGTTTCAGGCTGTGACTTTTAGTATCTGTTGGTACTTCATCACTTTGAATAAGTGTAAGTCAACACCAGGCCACACTTTCAGTCTTTCCATTAAACAAATGAACAACAATCCATTATTTTCACCATTAAACAGTAAAATATGCTTCTTGACTCCTTGATGCAGGTGCCCACCTACAACCTGGTTTATTAATACTAAGCTAAAGAGGAAAGAAACTCACTGTAGTTCTCACAGCTCAGGACAAGCAGACACCTGATGTTGAGTGACTGAATGGAACTAAAACAAGAATTCATAATTATGTTTGTCTGCCATGAACACGTGATGATAAAACTCTGCATATGCAGTCAGGAGACTGATGACCTGTGAAATGAGCTGTTAGAAATGTGCAGATATGTGTAAACATTGATCAGCATTTAACATCCAGGATGGAGCAAAACTTCTGACCTGCATGTTGAGAACCTTTAATCACATCATCTTTGTAAAGAAATAGCTGATGACTCATTAAACGTTTCCATGTAATTTATCCACAGTGAAAAATATTCACTTTGCTGGATCTGAAAATCACGTGTTCATTTCATTAGACACTAGCAATACTATTAAACTGGACCTTATCATTCTCATATAGCACTAAATGTGAAACTGAGTCATATCATAACAATCTATATATGTAATATGTGTTTGCCTGAATCTTCCAGCACAAACAGAAAGAGGAGCTGTTGTCTGAGTATCAATGCAAATACACACCAGAAAATCGTTCAGTAAAGACAAATTTAATAAATGAAAGCTGGTGAGAGGGCCTTTGATGTTTCTCTTTGGATCATCCTTCCATCCATTTCTTCAGCTTATCCAATTCAAGATTGGAGCCATCCCAGCTGTTATGGGGCCAGAGGCAGGAGTACAACCTGGACAGGTCAGTCTAACACAGAGAAAACAGACAACTATTCACACTCACATTCAACCTAACTGCATCTCTCTGGACTGTGGGATGAAGCTGGAGTACCTGGAGGGAACCACAAAGGCGCCAGGACTGTCTTGCTCTCAGGTGACGGCCGTTCACGCTGCTCTGAAGACCCTCAGTTGTCTTTGGATCATCCTGTTGTTTGTCTCCCAGTGTCGTTGCTGCTCCTCTCCTTTCAAAGACAAACACCAAATAACACCAAATGAGAGTGAATCACTTCAGAACAACGGGAACACTCCTGGTTATTGTGAGCAAACGTCATAACAAGATGAATATATTTACCATTTTACTGAGGGAACATCTTCTGTGTGGAGTTTTCTTCTCATCTTGGCTCTTTTTCCTGACATTTAGAAACAAGAGGCAGAAAAGAAAGAATAAAAGTTAAAACCTCAACGATTTTTTAATGTTTGGGATATTTTAGAAACAACCGTAAACACTATTTACTACTTACCACTTTGTTCATTCTTGCTGGCGTTCACTCTCCTCATCTTCTCTCTAAAGGACAAATGACAGTAAAGAGGGAATCGTTTTAGTAACTTTATCAACCAGGTGAGCAGAATTTAGATATTTATCAATAATCTGATTAAAAGCAGAGTGAATACTTATCTTTTTACGAGAAAGGGTTCAATCCGTCCTGTCTTAGGTCTTAATGTCACCTTGTCTCCTCTCTGTTTTCTCTGAAAAACAAAAGACAAATGGGAAGAAAAAAATTAGTAAATGATTTCAGCAACTAGAGGAAGTGTTCACTGAGGAGCTGTCATAATAATATAAAATCAATATCTACTTATCTTTTTTTTAATGAGAGTTTACAGAGCACGCTGGCTTCGCTCCTCCCTCCGCTCCTCTCTGAAAGTTACCTGGATAAAGGATAATAACAATTAATAACATCATCAAAACAGAACAAACCTGAAAGAATTGCTGATCAGAGTTGTGACAGAGTCGCAGGTTAGATGGATGTATACTTATCTTTCACAATGAGAGCGTTTGCATCTTCCTTTAGAGAGAAGATGAGGAGAGTGAACGTCAGCAAGAATGAACAAAGTGGTAAGTAGTAAATAGTGTTTACGGTTGTTTCTAAAATATCCCAAACATTAAAAAATCGTTGAGGTTTTAACTTTTATTCTTTCTTTTCTGCCTCTTGTTTCTAAATGTCAGGAAAAAGAGCCAAGATGAGAAGAAACTCCACACAGAAGATGTTCCCTCAGTAAATGGTAAATATATTCATCTGTTATGACGTTTGCTCACAATAACCAGGAGTGTTCCTGTTGTTCTGAAGTGATTCACTCTCATTTGGTTGTTATTTGGTGAAAACAATAAAAAGACCTCTCAGGTCTTTTTATTGTTTTCTCTCTGCAGAGGAAAGTGATGAGACTGATGAGGAAATACTAAATACAAAGACTGACAAAGGGAACTGAAAAGTCAAACCAAAACCTATACTGGGGGAAAACTATAGGAAACAGAACTACTGAGGAAGGAAACACGATGGGGACGGAGATTAACACTCTGACAAGGGACAAAGGGAGGACTGACACAATATTTACACACAGGAGGCTGATTATGGGAACTAAGGACACATAGAAACACAGCTGAACCGAATAAGAAATGAACAACAAGTCGAAACAAACTCTAATGACAGTTCAACAAGTTTATAAACAGAGCAAATAACTTTCAGGATGTTTCAACAATGTGTAAAATGAGTTCTTATCTTTTTTTTGTGAGAGGGCCTTTGATGTTTCTCTTTGGATCATCCTTCATCCATTTCTTCAGCTTATCCAATTCAAGATTGGAGCCATCCCAGCTGTTATGGGGCCAGAGGCAGGAGTACAACCTGGACAGGTCAGTCTAACACAGAGAAACAGACAACTATTCACACTCACATTCAACCTAACTGCATCTCTCTGGACTGTGGGATGAAGCTGGAGTACCTGGAGGGAACCACAAAGGCGCCAGGACTGTCTTGCTCTCAGGTGACGGCCGTTCACGCTGCTCTGAAGACCCTCAGTTGTCTTTGGATCAAATAACACCAAATGAGAGTGAATCACTTCAGAAACACAGGAACACTCCTGGTTATTGTGAGCAAACGTCATAACAAGATGAATATATTTACCATTTTACTGAGGGAAAATCTTCTGTGTGGTGTTTCTTCGCAGCGTGACTCATTTTCCTGACTTTTAGAACAAGAGGCAGAAAAGAAAGAATAAAAGTTAAAACCTCGACGATTTTCAAATATTTTAGGACATTATTTTAGAAACAACCTTAAGCACCATTTACTACTTACCACTTTGTTCAGGCTTGCTGACGTTCGACATGCTTCACTGTATATTATAATCTCAAGCGCTTCCTTGCTGGAGTCGGGCTCCGGATGCTGCTCTCTTCCTCCGGAGCCTTCCTCTTAGCACGCTTTGCCGACATATTTAGAAAACGGCAGAGCACCGAAGTGAGAACTCTGCCGTCCGCGCTGTAGTCTGTATTCTCCAGCGGTTCGTCATCTCAGTGTCCTCTGTTCGGTAACAGTGGAGATGACTCTGGTGACGAGGAGGCCGTCGACAGTCAAGGTGCCGACACAGTTCCTCCGATCTGCCTTCAGCACAGCAAGATCCGCTTTCTCTGGAAGAACTGGAGTCAGGAAGCGTGGATGAGAGCTGGAGCCCGCAGGCGGCAGCATCATGCCAGCTGGTGATGTTCCGTAGGAGGAGAAGGGAGTGGTGTTCCTCTCTCTGGCTCTGCCTCACATGGACAAATGGTGTCGTCACCCTGGTCCCGGTGGAAACAAATCCTTTAAAAGGTATGTAAGGAAAGTCCTTGGACCCCGTCACCAGGTTATGGTAAAGAGTGAGGACCAGGTGGGACATGGAGTCCAGTTGGCTGCTGCTCAGTTCACGGTTCCTCACGTTAATGACGACCATCTGAGGAGCAGTGATTGGACTCACCAGCTCAGCTACGAGAAAGCAAGCATGCGTGTACGGTTAATCATGTGATCACACAAACTAAAGCCTGAATTTAAATGTCCAGACATGGCTTTACATCATCATAAGCTCTTCCACACACAAACAGTAAGAAGCTCCCAGCAGAACTCATTGTTTATGAAAGCCTTCACCTTTTTGGTAAAAGTTTTCAGCGGTGTAAGGCTGCATGGACTTTCACTGAGGTTTTAATACGCATTCACATTAAGGAGTAATATCTTCATATTAGTTTGAGCATCGATATTTTGAGAATAAAGCAGCTACATTTAGGTGAGAAACCTCCCACCTCCTTATTGCAGGCACACACT
Organism: Simochromis diagramma; assembly: GCF_900408965.1. Classification (NCBI taxonomy): domain Eukaryota; kingdom Metazoa; phylum Chordata; class Actinopteri; order Cichliformes; family Cichlidae; genus Simochromis; species Simochromis diagramma. Next base: position 56,131 of record NW_024386777.1, on the reverse strand, counting down.
GTTTCAATCTCAAACTCATCCAGCGACTCTGTGAACTTTTAAAACTCCATTCTCCAGCTTTATAAAATTCACAATCTATGAAACTTTCACGTATAACTCAGCGCCAGCAGCCCAAACATGTCAACTCAAACCCTCTACATGCAAAAAAACGGCCCGCGCGCTGACGTCAGCGTCCTCCAATGCCTTACGTCGTTTCCAGGGCGCGTGCATTCAATTGTTTTTTTTTTTCCAGCGATTTAAAAAAAAACATGGCGCCATCTTTATAGTTGTACTGGCACATGTTAAAATTGATGTTACTCAAGTATGAAACATCTCATCCTAAATGTTAACGCTCATGAAGTCCTACTTCCAAACAATAAAAGACAAAAATCTAAGTTGTATTTGTTTGCTAGCACTCTGACATATTAGCCTGCTGTACTCACCATAGCGTTGATCTATCACCTCCTCAATGAAAAGGGGAGAGCAGGTGCATCTCGCGACTGAAGTTTGTAGAAGTCATTTTGCAAATCCTTCTTGAAGATTTTCAAACGTTGGCTGTAGTTTGAAAAATCCGAGTTTTCACAGCACTAGTGGGAAAAAGCTCCTGTTTGCGCTCAAACGTGAAACCCGAATTCCAAGTTTGCCTCCTGCTTTTATACCTGCACTCAAACACGTCATCATCACCATGACTCCCAGTGCCACCGAAAATCAATTTTATTTATTTAAAATAAAGTTCGTCTAATTATCATAGCTTTTTAAAAATTATATATGTTTTCTCATTTTATTTTACTGTTTTATTCATCCTTTATAAAAATATGTTGCCAAACTTTGTCGTTTTAATTCTTTAAAAAAATCATTAATTCACCAGTTTACAAAAATGAAGATCGATATCTGAAATTTAAATTAATAAATAAATAATTACAATTGATAATGGATTTTTAGCATTAAAGAATAGTTTTTCAATGCGCTTTAAATGTTATCAGAGCCGATTGTTGTGCCAAAAAGTGATCGCAGTCCAAAAAGTGATTTACGGTATTGAAACGTTTGTTTGTGTCATGACATTTGTAAACAGTTGATGTTTTAAGGTGCAGTTCACGTGGGAAGGCCAGAGGAGGGTGGTGTTTGTTGCGCATAATACAAAGTGATGGCGAAACCTAAAAGACGGTGTCATGTCTGCTCCCTGAAGCAATCTCATAACAGTTTTCAATCTATTTCAAGCCCAGTTAGCACATTTCTGTTATGAAGTTTAATAATTTTTTTGGCAGTAAACTTTTAAATCCTTTTATTATGAATATCACATTCTCAGATTTTCAAGAGAGACCAGACCAATAGGGCAGCAGAAATCACAAAAAATAAATAAATAAATAAAATAAGAGTTTTATAAGATTAAAACAGTAAAAAAAGAGAGAGAGAGACTGGAATGATTATATGTATAACACAGAATATGTACAATAACAGAGTTATAAACACACACTAGAAAAAACAGTTGTACCTTTTTATTTCATCTATAACCTCTGTGTAAATTTGTGTTGATTGCAAAAGTGTTTATGAATATGTTTTTAAAAGGCTGGTTATTCTGACTGTCAGTTAATAGCAATTAAAAAGAAAGCTGATTTTTATTATTCCTAAAATGGAAAAAGTCAATTATGAATTTTTGTTATGAATTTCATTATCAATCCACCTCCTCACTGCTCTTTCCCGGTGCAAGCAGCCAGAGCGGGATCAAGCAGCCAGATGGCTTCTGGAGGAAGACTACACGCAAACAAAGGGTATCTGGGAGGCTGCTCAGGCACAGCAGCTGAAAAATCAAAGATGAAATAAAAACTGGAGACCTGATCATGGTGCTGCATGAGACAAAAAGTCTAGATGATAAACCAGTGTATGAAATTGGTAACACTGCTTATGATGATCATGTTTAGGTGGAAAACTAGCGAGCTAACTTCCTGCTAACTTCTAACTCCAGTTAAATTGAATAAACTCTGTTTTCATGGATGCATGGATGTTAAAACTTAATTGTTAACCCGGTAATTAAAGCAGCAACGCTGATCATTTATTAAAGATGAAAGAAGTTAGACCGTTTTTAGCTCTCAGTGATCCCTCAGTGTTCGTTTGACTGTGGGACCTGAAAATGGCAGCTTTTCACTTACACATTTTTGAACCACTCATTCATAGAAATAGTTTCCAGTCAAAGATCTGGACAGATCCACCAAGTTCACAGTAGTTTTACAATTTTATGCAGCGCATAAAATAAAACCCTGAAAACATCACACCTCTGAAGTAACACATTGTGATTCAATGTACAACAACACACAATTATTGTAGATTCTTCAAAGCCTCCTTAATATTCAACACTTGGGTAGGTGGTGTTTATACATGCCCTCACAGCACCGGCACTCAATCACCCTATTTTCACCTTGTCACCTTCATTAAGCTGCTCTCTTTCTACAGAAGGCCCACCGCATGCATGGGGGGGGGGGGGATACCGTGGGCCAGGGCTGTGGCATCTAATGTCTGGTTGTCAGTGTCCTTTGGAAAAGCAAGTGATTGTCCTCAAATCAGATGTCCCAGCAGATTGATCTAGTTTGCCAACAACATGAGAGGCTGCTCCTACCTGTCCTAGTGAGCTGGGCATAAATCAGTGACCTCTGACCCTGGAAAAGTGTTGTGATTAGTGGAGAGAGGACAGTGACAGACACTTCCTTTGGTAAATCCAATATGACTGAGATGTCGACCACGCGACTGCATCACCTGAAAAATAATGAAAAACCTGAAACCTGAAAAAATATCATTATGTTTTTGGAATTTATGTCTTCTGTTCAAATAATAATATCATCTTGCCTTTTCATGATAATTGTTATGACTCATTGTCTTACTTTTGGTTGCATCCTGTCAGTCCCTGTGATGAACTGAGCGTGACCTCCTCCTTCCTTGGCCATCCCATTGATGAGAGCAGAGCTGGCCCCCCCCAATCCCAAAAGAGAAACACCTGCAATACAACAGCTGTTTTTAAGACACACAGGTTTGGTACGACAGCAGACGAGAACCTGAATTCTCAATCACTTCTTTGGTGCTCCCCACCTCTCCATCAGTAAAGACAAACAGCAAGAGAGGAGAGTTTTTTCATCTACACAAGCAAAAGCTCAACTCTTTGGCAGGTATACAAGTATGCTTTCAGTAATCTGTTTTAGCAAGTAAATCAAACATAACCTGGAGTTTTGCAGAATCATCCAAAGGCAACATGGTGTTTTACAGTGATATCACTTTAAGTCACTGAGATCACATGAATACAACTGATGGGAAGATGTGTTCACAACGAGACCCCAAACTGTAAAATGTTTGAATAGCAGCCCATTGGTAAAACTCTTCAACAGGAGCAGAGGACTGTCCTGAAGGGAAAGAGGGAAAAGATGGTGAGGCCACTGTGTGAGAGGAACGATTTGAGGAAAGATTTGAGGAAATTTTGTAACTCTAACACCACTTTATGAATACTCTGGCACTGCTGGTGCGAGTATTACTCATATTTTCAGATTGATTCACTACCAACACAAACTCTCCACATGAAGCCATTGAACACATCAGAGACATGAAACGGACAGAAAAATGTCAAGTTTACAGTTTCTAATATATTCCAACACAATTAAATTCCAGGTTGAATTTTTATTTGCAAACTAATGACTTCACTTATTTTTCACTCACCCGGCTCAGCAGAGGCCTGTCCTGCCTCCACCACAGCAGTGGGCTGGTGGGCGTCTTTGTAATAAATCAGCAGTTCAACATCTCTGTCAAACTTGTGTCCTGCAGCCAGCTTGACCTGCACACACACACATTCATATTTAGTTCTCAGTAATAAGTAACAACCACACACAGCAGACACATCAGCACTCTACCTACCGTGGCCTGGGTTTGATCAGTGTTGAGGTACTGCAGAGGGTCCAGGGAGCAGTTGGACTCTACTTTATGGATTGGACGAGGAGAGGAGACAGAAGAAACATCACTGGACAACCAAAACTATTTTACAGCTATTTTAGTTTAAAACCATAAAAAGTGACAGAAAAGGAATATGTTTGTTTTTGTAAATATGCTCTTGACTTTTATGATCTATGAATGGTATAATGACAAATATCAGTATAATGAGGAAAACATCATTTTTGCCTCTCTTTTTTTAAACAAACCTTTAAAGTGATATAAGATTTTATGTCAGCGAGAGTTAGTGAGTGTTAAGTAATTATAAACCTCTTTATGATCTAACTTTTGGAAAAAATACGGGAAACTCCACATAACATTTTCTTAATTAGTTAAAACCATTTACTGATATAAAGTACCTTGACGTTTGCGCCAGCTGGAAGATGGAGAGAAAGACGACACGCGGGTTTATTAATCCCTTTATTTATCCAGGTAAAAAAAAATCTCATTGAGATTAAAAATCTCATTTCCAAGAGAGACCTGGCATCATGGCAACAAAAGTCACATACCACATAACATTTAAAACAAATACAATATCCCATACCAACACGTGTAAAATATACAATAACACATTAAAAACAATCACATTGAGTAAAAGAGCTGTTCTCTCGTTCCTTTAAGACAGACTTAAACTCTCCCAAGGTAACCAATTCTGATAATTTCAGTTCCTTCTGCAGATTATTCCAGGAAGCAGGGGCAGCGTATTTAAAACCTTTTTCCCCAATTCTGTTCTGATTTTTGGGACAATCAATTGTATGATTTTGTTCGAACGAAGGCTGTATTGGTTGTGGTCTTTCTCGAATTGATGAGATTCTTAGACCTGTGGAAGACCTAGAAAAACGGATCCGTGACCGGATTTTCAATGGTCACTCTGAAGCTCCCGAGGAACACAGGCCTATCCCCTTTGCTCTGTGTCCTCCATCATCTTCTCGTCCTCAAAGGAGAAGTCAGATTCCAGTGAGGTTAAAAAGCTACAGAGAAACAGGTCAGTTCTTAAATCGACGTAATGATGAGTCAGAATGTCAGACATTTAAACTCTTCAGACTTTTAATCAGCTGTTGTGTGAGAGATAAACCCTCCAACCAGAGTTTACACATTGCTAAAACACATTTAATGTTAAGGTGTTGCCATGGTAAAATATCTATAGAGGTCAAAAGTTGACATTTCAGCTTCACTTTTATCCAGGCTGTGAGTTGGTTTTATTTGAATACAAATTTGGTAAATGGTTAATTCAGACTGATTATGATGAATTGAAAACTTGAAAAATGTAATTAAATAAAAACACTTATAGACATACATGGTTTGCTCTCCCCTTTAAAGTGCACTTTAGTCTTGTTCATTTTCAGCTGCAAACAAACAGAAATGTGAGTAGGGATGGGTACCGGTGTCCGGTGCCATGATGGCACCGGTTCTGACATAAACGGTAGTAACCAGACCGAAAAGCAGCGCACATTTCGGTGCTTTATTTCGGTGCTTTTTTTTTCCTGAGCTGTGATACACTTCTAGCCAATCATTTTACGTTTCCGAGGATAGTAGGCGGGGCCAGGTACGTACGTTCTGTTAGAGCAGAGCTACAGATTAAAAATGTCCAAGGCGAAGCGGTCAAAAGTCTGGCTGTACTTCACAGCAAAATATGCAAACTCAGCAGCCTGCAACAAGTGCTTTAAGGCTACTGTGATACTGTCAAAGGAGGTAACACCAAGAATCCGATTAAACAGCTGGCGACGCATAGCGTTTTTTTAAAAGCCGAGAAATGCGCCGTATTTGATAGCTTGCTGCGAGACCTCACACCGTGCACGTGGGTGGGTTGCCAGTTATCGGACCCGGAGCAACATCCCCCAAAAACCCGAAGAATAGAGTCCTGGCCCCTAGCCCTGCCAGTGTAGCAGAAATGATGAGGATGATGATGCAGCAGCAGCCGTTCTTCTCTGCGTGAGTAGCTTAATGTTGTTCGTGTGTAATTTACGTTGAGTAGGCTAAACACGTTATTACATTAATGCAGGTAAGGTGAACTAGCAAACATCATCATAGCTACATGCAGCTGTCTTCTTGTTTGATGGCAGATACTCCCTGCATCCTGGCCAAAAAGGCTAAAATGACCAAAGAAAAAGTGGGAAACAGTTAAACATGAGAGGTTTTTGGATAAAGTTTGTGTTTTTTCCATTGTTTAAGCACTGCTTCCAGCCAAGAGTGATACCATATATGCCCCATAGCTGCAGAAAAGGCTAACATTGTTATCTTTTTACAAAAACCAGCTGAACATGAGAGGTTTATGGACCAATTTTGTGTTCTCCATTCTTTAAGCACCGGTTCGAGCACCGTTTAAGCACCGGCACCGTTTCAAAAGTACCGATTTGGCACCGGTATCGGATAAAACCTAAACGATACCCATCCCTAAATGTGAGTAATAAATATTTCATGATCTAATCTGTGCAGACAAAGAAGTTGCTGGTGTTGTGAGGCTGGTGACAGCCCAACATATGTTTGAGGCATTGGAGCAAACAATTAAAAAAAATGTGGATGCCTCTCTGCCCCAAACTATTGCAGCTCGTCGGAGGCTTATTCCTTCCCGAGCTCCAGCTCCTCCTGGAGCTCCAGCCCCTGCTCGAACTCCAGCTCCTCCTCAAACTCCAGCTCCAGAACAAAGGAAACCTCGAAGGGTTGTTAGACACCCTCCAGAGGTGGACTTTAAAGGGCTTATCGTGGGGTACCTCCTGTCAATTGACGAAAAGTTAGGGAAGAGCTTCAGCCAGTCTCTGATCCTTCAGAGACTCTCCGGCTGAGCCTCAGCCTGCTGAGTCAGGGCGACTGGTAAAATGATTTTCTATTGTTATCATTAATTATTTTCAATTTAATGTGAGGATGTGAGTTTTAAAACTATTTGATGTTCCTACAGGAAGAAAAAGATAGAGGGGTTGCGATACATCCGCACCCTGGCGCGGCATCACCAAGAGGAGTTGGAGTTAAACCTCCGTACAGTTTGCTTGGGGTGACACAAGAGGTATACCAGCTGTTTTTCTCTACATCTGTCTTTATGCCACCCTCTTCTGTCCATGTTTGCAAGCGTGCCCTGTCTCATGCATCTTTGTAACAAGTTTGATTTCTAACTGCTGAAATTTCCTCTGATTCTTTAGATTAAAAACAATCCCTTTTGTGTGTCCTGTGCAGCACTGGACACCGTAATATATTTGTGTACACCTCAGAGAGAGGATGGACAAAGAAGCTGAATGGACCTGTGAGAGTTTACTCCAGGTGTTTGTAAGGGCAAATCCCAATATGCTCATTCAGCAGCATGCCAAGGAAGCTCTGACCGCTCTGGTTCACGGTTGCAGCCCGAGTCGCTTTCTAAACAGCCTGGTGACTATGGGTTTGAAGTAAGTTCACACCTGTGAAGAGTATCTGTGACCCCAGCATCACAATCAGATCAGGTGAAAATCAAACACACTGAGTGGATTTGTCTGTGTTTCCTTCCTCAGACATAAGAGCGTTCTCGTGAGAGCTGGTGCTGCACTGGGGCTCCGTATAATCAATAAATTCATGGAAGCGGAGAAAGTTCTGTCTGCAGGACAGATTTTCACCAAATGCTTCCTGTTGGCTGTCAGTGAACTGTGTCAGGATGCTTCCTCTGAAGTCAGGTTAGTGTGGACTTTTAACAATTATAGGCTGATATTTCTATTTTGACTTTCTTTTGATAAATTCTCTGCATTTACTTAGAAACTAAAGTGTTGATTAAAAATGCTTCTCTCTGCAGAGCTCATGGAAAGGCCATCCTAAAAGACCTGGTCAAACACAGGAAATTCAGAAAGATGTGGGAAGAAAGCGTCTCGGATAAATCCCGCTGGGAGGTGGAAAGAAGGCTCAGAGACGTATTTCAGAAATAGCAGACACGGGTAAGCCACACAGCACACATGAGCAGTCTTCAAATTAATAAACCACTTTGAAGGCTGCTCATTTCTGTGTGGTATTTTCAGAAATTTCCCACATCACGTCTGCTTCAGGTAAGTATATATGTCATTTAAATATTTAATATAACATTCACAGTAATTAAATATTTAATATGCACAAAAAACACTCACCTCCACCAACCGGTCGAGGCAGATGGCCGCCCTCCTGAGCCTGGTTCTGCCAGAGGTTTCTTCCTGTTAAAAGGGAGTTTTTCCTCTCCACGGTCGCTCATAGGGATCAATTGGGTACAATAACTTTGTTGCTTTTTGGTCC
>NW_024386777.1:0-47871 GCF_900408965.1 Simochromis diagramma | reverse complement strand
GTAGCGGTGCTAGCGGTGGTGGTGGCTGAGTGGCTAACTGGAGCGGTGGCAGAACAGGTAATTGTGTCCGTAAGGAGGCTAACGGTTGAGCCGCAGACCCAAAAGCTTGTGGCTGGACACAGAACTGAGCTGGAGAATGGCGATACAGTCCTGGCTCGGAGGGAGCGGCAGAGACAGAGTCTGTCGGTTTTCCAGAGGGTTTGTACACGCCCACTTGCGAAGGATCTGTTACCACGAAGGTAGGCAAGCGATCCATACAGTCTCCCATCCCGCTCTGAATAGCCCCAGAAAACAAAGTCCCGGAAACTGGGGAAAGCAATGCTGACTCACCGCATCGGGCTGCTCGAAAGTGAATGCAGACGGGGGGTGTAGTCCGAGGTCCAAAAGAAGAAACTCCTGCTCCCACGAACAGAGCGAGCCCAGAAGCCATGGGAGACCGGTCACCAGACGCTGTAGCCGCCTCTCTATAGCGCGCTGGGACGTGCCACCCGGGTTTTCCAGCCACAGGTTGATGAGCTCCTGTGGCATCGATTAGATTCTCCCGTAGCTCCTTGGACGGGTTAAGCGCTGCTGGGTCCATTTCGTGGTCGCGTCGTACTGTCACGGTCCGGGGCAGCGGCCGTGTGGAGAGTGGAAGGAGGACCCAAAACGCAGCACTTATTCAGGTGTGAGGGTGATTTATTGATAATCAAACACAAAGTGGAGATGGCAAACAGAACTAAGGACGAACTAAACTGGGATAAACTACACAGAGGAGTGGCAAACCTGAACATGAAGGGAGAACAGCAGGGAGAGCACGCAGAGGATTACACCAGGTGTGAACACAGACGACGCGACGAGGAGCAGAGGAAAACACACACTATAAGTACACAGAGAGACACTGGGAAATCACACACAGGTGGGAGACACAGCTGGACCTGGTTAACCTGACGAGACAGGGGAACACTGACACCAGGGACCAATAGAGGGAGCACAAACCCAAAACCCAGTATCTAAAATCCCAAAACACAAACCATCCCAAAACAGCCATGAATAATAATGAAAGTAATAACAATAAAGAACACAAACACAAAGTCACCGAGTCATGGTCGCAGGACCATGACACAAATAAAGAACCTTGAACCTTGGGACATCTGATTTTAGGACAATCACTAGCTTTTCCAAAGGACACTGACAACCAGACATTAGATGCCACAGCCCTGGCCCACGGTATCCACCTCCCCCTCCCCCCTGCATGCGGTGGGCCTTCTGTAGAAAGAGCAGCTTAATGAAGGTGACAAGGTGAAAATAGGATGATTGATGTGCCGGTGTTGTGAGGGCATGTATAACACCACATACCAAAGTGTTGAATATAAGGAGGCTTTGAAGAATCTACAATAAGTGTGTTGTTTGTACATGAATCACAATGTGTTACTTCAGAGGTGTGATGTTTTCAGGGTTTTTTTTTTCTGCGCTGCAATAATGAGTCATCAGCTATTTCACTACAAAGATGATGTGATTAATGTGTTTGATGTGGAGCTCTTATGTAATGATTACATTTTTAAGATGTAATTTTCAAGTGAAAAACATAATATTTATCTGTTGCATAGTTTACAGTGCGGTGTTTTATGCACTGAGTTATCATGTAGAGTTCTGTTTGTCATCTAGCACCATAATCAGGTTTTGTTTTTATTGCATCTTAGATTTTCCAGCTGCTGTGCCTGAGCAGCCACCCAGAGACCCTTTGCTGCAGTTAGTCTCCCTGCAGGAGGCGTCTGGCTGCTGGCTGCTTGATCCAGCTCTGGCTGCTGCACTGGGACAGACCAACGAGGAGGTGGAAAAGTCAAAGCCTGAAAAGGTGCACTGCTGTCAATTTAAATATTAACACAAAATGATGATGTGAGATAAAACAGATTTGATTCTATAATTTGAACAAAACACATGATATAATTAAAAACACACCATAAAACAAATAAAATGAAGTCAAACTAAACGTAGGCCTGCCTCAGCCTGAGAATAAACATCTGCATATCAGAAGCTAAAACACTGGTGGTAATCACACTCCTAACCTCCCACTGAGCTGCACCAGCGTCTGATATTATCCAGAAACCACACGACAGCAGAAATTATTTTCCTCATCAGTTGTTGTAAAAACATGTCAGCACATTATTTTAGAGCATTTATGACATCACAGTTTGGGATTTCATCAGGAAGAGCATCCAGTGTAATAATCTGCCAAATCAAATTATGGCAGAGCTGCCCACCTTGGTGACCCCGTGTGACAAAGAAGTACACAAAATTATGTAATATTTACTGGGTTGTAGAAAGTAAAATGTGTGGTTCTGTCTTTTTATTTGATTGAGTTGATTTGGGTAATTAGACCAGCAGTGAAGTGTGGGCCACCATTCTGGCTCTGATCTGGCTTCATGGTTTCAAAGATGGATGCAAAGGACGAGTGGGAGCTTCTGGCTATGAAGGCTGCCTCGTGGCTCTGGTGCTCACAATGGTACTAGCAATGATTGTAACAGATAAAATAACAGCTTTAAAAAACTGTTTCATTCTACAGCTTTCCTCCCACAATCATTATTTTAATATCTGTGTTGTGTTTTAGCACTTGTGTGTCAGAGTGTGTGGATGCTGGAAATGTCCTGCTGGTTGCAGCGTGAGAAAGAAGCTCTGGGACTCTGAGAGTTTTCTTAAAGTAGCTTCATCTTCAGAGTGAACAGAAGCAGGTCTGCGTACTCCACACTGCCTTTGATACAGAGCTGTTTTATATCATCAACCCCTTTTTATCCATAAAACACTTTCATTCTGCTAATTGACACTGATTGATCCTTGACAGGGCTCTAGACTAACTTTTTGCCATGGGCGTACCGGTACGCCTAACTTTAAAAAGTTAGGCGTACCGGCACAAAAGTTAGGCGCACACAAATTTATAATAATTTATATAATATAATGTGTTTTTCTGGATACACTGTGCTTTTTCAGCATTCAAAGATTGATGACACCGTGTCAGAGCACTGGCTATGAATTTCAGAAGGATCAGGCCTTAACTTAACAGAAAAGTTATCAATAGTTATTTTCTTATTACAGCTACATCCACTTCTGTCGTGCCTAGGCTGCTCACTAGGCTGGGTATCATCACTGATTTCTATAATCCCTTCGATTCCAGTTCTCAAAGTCCCGATTCGATTCAACTTAGCCTCAGACAGTCAGAAATATTATAATTCTGATCATTTATCAGTACTGACTTCATCAGAATTGTGAACATCACAGCAGATGCCTTTGTGTGAAAGTAACTGAGAATAAAACACAGAAAAACATGAAGGAGATTTTCCTGGTCTGGCTTTTTATAGCAGATAACCTTAAAAATATTCTACAATGTTCTGCATATAAAGTTTAAATTTCTTCAGTATTGAACAACAGAAAAAATAGGCTTTCTTGTCCGAGGTCATTTAAGTGAAAAAAAAGAAAAAGATAGCAGCCGACAGCGCTGTAAACAACAGTAGACTGGTGGGTAATAAGCGAATGAATAATAGAGAAAACAGAGATTGGAGACGGGAAACTGTTCTTGAAGTACAGAGAGAGATAGAGAGAGAGCTAGCTGTGCATGAAGTGTGATTTTAATAGTCGTGGAAGCAAAACAGCAAAATTCATGACGACATTGATCAAATGTGAAGCGCAGTTTGCTGCTTCTTTTGCTGCTGGCTCGGTGAATTTTGGTTGAAAGAGACAAAACCTGCAGCTCAGAATCAGCGCAAAAAGACGTAATCACAGACCGGACGCATCAGAATCGCTGAGCTCCGACAGCGTGTCCGTCTAAGGCCGTCGGGTGAGAAAGCCGAGAAAGACAAAGCTGATTCTGATGCGTCGGGTCCGCTCTGTGTTTACGTCTTTGTGGGGAATCCGTGTACCTGCTCTCATTTGCTGTTTGGTTGTTGTTGAAATGGTTTTGTGAGGTTTAATCTGAGAATCTGGCGTTTCTGGCAAAACACAGTTATATTTAAAAGTCATTCAGGATTTAATGAATTGATATCGCTTTATTCAAGCTACTCACCTCCCACTTCCACCTGCACTTTCATCTGGACCACGGCGAATCAGAGAGGTCCCGCCCCTTACTATCTGTGATTGGTTTAGTCCACGATAGGGGCAAAATTTGTGTCTGTTGTTGACCACAGGGAAGGTTGCAGATTTTTTTTTTTTTTTTGCTACCCGAACAGTTGGTCGCACAGGTGCAACCAAATATTTTTTTTTAGTCGCACCACTGAAAAATTTGGTCGTATTTGCGACCAAATTGGTCGCACTCTAGAGCCCTGCTTGAACGTCCTTAAGACAGCACATAGTCTTCATTCATGTTTTGCTTATTCATGACTGTAGTTATAGTTACATCTGAATTTTCAAAAACTGCCTGTTTTGTAATGACTTTTCAAATAATAATTAGCATAAAAAGTTATGAAATCTATGTTTGGTTTTTTATTTCTTTGTTGTAACAATTTTGAAATAAATTGTATATTGGCGTAAAAGTATCAATATATTTGAGGTTTGAGCAGCAAAGTTGAGTACCAGGGTTTTGCTCCTGAATAACTTCCCAAGTCTTCTCTGCCAATGCCAAATAGCTTTCTGGGTGCTGCGCTGCACTGTCAGAGCACACCTCCTTATCTAAGGTTTTCTGTGTTTCTTATTCTCTTTAAAAGTTCTGCTGAGGGCCTCCTATACTCGAAGTCTAAGAGCCAACTCTGTTCTTTGGCTCGACTTTCTTCCATAATCTTTTCACTTTTGTGAGAAATAAAACACAATTTAACCCTTTGACTGCCTCACCAAGAAAAATACAATGAAAAAATTATTTGTTCATATTTTCTATTCCTTTAGGTCAATAATGATCACAATCAAAAAAAAATTATACACACCTTTTAGTTTTTTTTTAAATAAATCTCAGAAAATCGGTTTGGTTTCGATGTTTAAATTATTTTTCCACAAGAACAAACAGAAGCATCGATGTGAGCATCGGTCCAAACAAAAACAATACAAAGATATTATTAGTAGCTAACATATTGCACTTTGGGCTACTGACTAGATAGCCACTAATTACACGAGGAAATACAAGAATTACTCTGAATGCAATTTGATTTATTGAATTTGTTTATTGAAAATGACTTGAAGAAAGACGAGAATATTTGTTGTCATTTAAAGTTTTCTTTATTTTGTGCCAAATTGGTGCCAAATCAATAAATGAGCAGTAGAAGCTACCGTTCACAGATGGAAAATGTAAAACACTCACTTGCCACTCTATTAAGAACATGTTGCTTTTTGGTCAATGTGACGGACCAAAAAGCAACAAAGTTATTGTACCCAATTGATCCCTATGAGCGACCGTGGAGAGGAAAAACTCCCTTTTAACAGGAAGAAACCTCTGGCAGAACCAGGCTCAGGGAGGGCGGCCATCTGCCTCGACCGGTTGGTGGATAGGTGAGTGTTTTTTGTGCATATTAAATATTTAATTACTGTGAATGTTATATTAAATATTTAAATGACATATATACTTACCTGAAGCAGACGTGATGTGGGAAATTTCTGAAAATACCACACAGAAATGAGCAGCCTTCAAAGTGGTTTATTAATTTGAAGACTGCTCATGTGTGCTGTGTGGCTTACCCGTGTCTGTTATTTCTGAAATACGTCTCTGAGCCTTCTTTCCACCTCCCAGCGGGATTTATCCGAGACGCTTTCTTCCCACATCTTTCTGAATTTCCTCTGTTTGACCAGGTCTTTTAGGATGGCCTTTCCTTGAGCTCTGCAGAGAGAAGCATTTTTAATCAACACTTTAGTTTCTAAGTAAATGCAGAGAATTTATCAAAAGAAAGTCAAAATAGAAATATCAGCCTATAATTGTTAAAAGTCCACACTGACCTGACTTCAGAGGAAGCATCCTGACACAGTTCACTGACAGCCAACAGGAAGCATTTGGTGAAAATCTGTCCTGCAGACAGAACTTTCTCCGCTTCCATGAATATTGTGATTATACGGAGCCCCAGTGCGGCACCAGCTCTCACGAGAACGCTCTTATGTCTGAGGAAGGAAACACAGACAAATCCACTCAGTGTGTTTGATTTTCACCTGATCTGATTGTGATGCTGGGGTCACAGATACTCTTCACAGGTGTGAACTTACTTCAAACCCATAGTCACCAGGCTGTTTAGAAAGCGACTCGGGCTGCAACCGTGAACCAGAGCGGTCAGAGCTTCCTTGGCATGCTGCTGAATGAGCATATTGGCATTTGCCCTTGCAAACACCTGGAGTAAACTCTCACAGGTCCATTCAGCTTCTTTGTCCATCCTCTCTCTGAGGTGTACACAAATATATTACGGTGTCCAGTGCTGCACAGGACACACAAGAGGGATTGTTTTTAATCTAAAGAATCAGAGGAAATTTCAGCAGTTAGAAATCAAACTTGTTACAAAGATGCATGAGACAGGGCACGCTTGCAAACATGGACAGAAGAGGGTGGCATAAAGACAGATGTAGAGAAAAACAGCTGGTATACCTCTTGTGTCACCCCCAAGCAAACTGTACGGAGGTTTAACTCCAACTCCTCTTGGTGATGCCGCGCCAGGGTGCGGATGTATCGCAACCCCTCTATCTTTTTCTTCCTGTAGGAACATCAAATAGTTTTAAAACTCACATCCTCACATTAAATTGAAAATAATTAATGATAACAATAGAAAATCATTTTACCAGTCGCCCTGACTCAGCAGGCTGAGGCTCAGCCGGAGAGTCTCTGAAGGATCAGAGACTGGCTGAAGCTCCTCCCCTAACTTTTCGTCAATTGACAGGAGGTACCCCACGATAAGCCTTTTAAAGTCCACCTCTGGAGGGTGTCTAACAACCCTTCGAGGTTTCCTTTGTTCTGGAGCTGGAGTTTGAGGAGGAGCTGGAGTTCGAGCAGGGGCTGGAGCTCCAGGAGGAGCTGGAGCTCGGGAAGGAATAAGCCTCCGACGAGCTGCAATAGTTTGGGGCAGAGAGGCATCCACATTTTTTTTAATTGTTTGCTCCAATGCCTCAAACATATGTTGGGCTGTCACCAGCCTCACAACACCAGCAACTTCTTTGTCTGCACAGATTAGATCATGAAATATTTATTACTCACATTTCTGTTTGTTTGCAGCTGAAAATGAACAAGACTAAAGTGCACTTTAAAGGGGAGAGCAAACCATGTATGTCTATAAGTGTTTTTATTTAATTACATTTTTCAAGTTTTCAATTCAACATAATCAGTCTTAATTAACCATTTACCAAAATTTGTATTCAAATAAAACCAAATCACAGCCTGGATAAAAAGTGAAGCTGAAATGTCAAACTTTTGACCTCTATAGATATTTTACCATGGCAACACCTTAACATTAAATGTGTTTTAGCAATGTGTAAACTCTGGTTGGAGGGTTTATCTCTCACACAACAGCTGATTAAAAGTCTGAAGAGTTTAAATGTCTGACATTCTGACTCATCATTACGTCGATTTAAGAATTGACCTGTTTCTCTGTAGCTTTTTAACCTCATTGGAATCTGACTTCTCCTGTGAGGACGAGAAGATGATGTGGTATGTGACTTTTGTTGCCATGATGCCAGGTCTCTCTTGGAAATGAGATTTTTAATCTCAATGAGATTTTTTTTACCTGGATAAATAAAGGATTAATAAAAAAAGAGTGTCCGTCTTTCTCTCCATCTTCAAGCTGGCCAAACGTCATGACTTTATATCAGTAAATAGTTTTAACTAATTAAGAAAATGTTATGTGGAGTTTCCCTTATTTTTTCCAAAAGTTAGATCATAAAGAGGTTTATAATTACTTAACACTCACTAACTCTCGCTGACATAAAATCTTATATCACTTTAAAGGTTTGTTTAAAAAAAGAGAGGCAAAAATGATGTTTTCCTCATTATACTGATATTTGTCATTATACCATTCATAGATCATAAAAGTCAAGAGCATATTTACAAAAACAAACATATTCCTTTTCTGTCACTTTTTATGGTTTTAAACTAAAATAGCTGTAAAATAGTTTTGGTTGTCCAGTGATGTTTCTTCTGTCTCCTCTCCTCGTCCAATCCATAAAGTAGAGTCCAACTGCTCCCTGGACCCTCTGCAGTACCTCAACACTGATCAAACCCAGGCCACGGTAGGTAGAGTGCTGATGTGTCTGCTGTGTGTGGTTGTTACTTATTACTGAGAACTAAATATGAATGTGTTTGTGGTGTGCAGGTCAAGCTGGCTGCAGGACACAAGTTTGACAGAGATGTTGAACTGCTGATTTATTACAAAGACGCCCACGAGCCCACTGCTGTGATGGAGGCAGGACAGGCCTCTGCTGAGCCGGGTGAGTGAAAAATAAGTGAAGTCATTAGTTTGCAAATAAAAATTCAACCTGGAATTTAATTGTGTTGGAATATATTAGAAACTGTAAACTTGACATTTTTCTGTCCTTTACATGTATCTGATGTGTTCAATGGCTTCATGTGGAGAGTTTGTGTTGGTAGTGAATCAATCTGAAAATATGAGTAATACTCGCACCAGCAGTGCCAGAGTATTCATAAAGTGGTGTTAGAGTTACAAAATATTTCCTCAAATCTTTCCTCAAATCGTTCCTCTCACACAGTGGCCTCACCATCTTTTCCCTCTTCCCTTCAGGACAGTCCTCTGCTCCTGTTGAAGAGTTTACCAATGGGCTGCTATTCAAACATTTTACAGTTTGGGGTCTCGTTGTGAACACATCTTCCCATGAGTTGTATTCATGTGATCTCAGTGACTTAAAGTGATATCACTGTAAAACACCATGTTGCCTTTGGATGATTCTGCAAAACTCCAGGTTATGTTTGATTTACTTGCTAAAACAGATTACTGAAAGCATACTTGTATACCTGCCAAAGAGTTGAGCTTTTGCTTGTGTAGATGAAAAAACTCTCCTCTCTTGCTGTTTGTCTTTACTGATGGAGAGGTGGGGAGCACCAAAGAAGTGATTGAGAATTCAGGTTCTCTGCGTACCAAACCTGTGTGTCTTAAAAACAGCTGTTGTATTGCAGGTGTTTCTCTTTTGGGATTGGGGAAGGGGCCAGCTCTGCTCTCATCAATGGGATGGCCAAGGAAGGAGGAGGTCACGCTCAGTTCATCACAGGGACTGACAGGATGCAACCAAAAGTAAGACAATGAGTCATAACAATTATCATGAAAAGGCAAGATGATATTATTATTTGAACAGAAGACATAAATTCCAAAAACATTAATGTATATTTTTTCAGGGTTTTTCATTATTTTTCAGGTGATGCAGTCGCTGCAGTTTGCTCTGCAGCTGACTGTGGTCGACATCTGAGTCATATTGGATTTACCAAAGGAAGTGTCTGTCACTGTCCTCTCTCCACTAATCACAACACTTTTCCAGGGTCAGAGGTCACTGATTTATGCCCAGCTCACTAGGACAGGTAGGAGCAGCCTCTCATGTTGTTGGCAAAGTAGATCAATCTGCTGGGACATCTGATTTGAGGACAATCACTTGCTTTTCCAAAGGACACTGACAACCAGACATTAGATGCCACAGCCCTGGCCCACAGTATCCCCCCCCATGCATGCGGTGGGCCTTCTGTAGAAAGAGAGCAGCTTAATGAAGGTGACAAGGTGAAAATAGGGTGATTGATGTGCCGGTGCTGTGAGGGCATGTATAACACCACCTACCCAAGTGTTGAATATAAGGAGGCTTTGAAGAATCTACAATAATTGTGTGTTGTTTGTACATGAATCACAATGTGTTACTTCAGAGGTGTGATGTTTTCAGGGTTTTTTTTTCCTGCGCTGCAGAAAATTGTAAAACTACTGTGAACTTGGTGGATCTGTCCAGATCTTTGACTGGAAACTATTTCTATGAATGAGTGGTTCAAAAATGTGTAAGTGAAAAGCTGCCATATTTCAGGTCCCAAAGTCAAACGAACACTGAGGGATCACTGAGAGCTAAAAACGGTCTAACTTCTTTCATCTTTAATAAAATGATCAGCGTTGCTGCTTTACCAGGTTTAACAATTAAGTTTAACATCCAGGCATCCATGAAAACAGAGTTTATTCAATTTAACTGAGTTAGAGGTTAGCAGGAAGTTAGCTCGCTAGTTTCCACCTAAACATGATCATCATAAGCAGTGTTACCAATTCATACACTGGTTTATCATCTAGACTTTTTGTCTCATGCAGCACCATGATCAGGTCCAGTTTTTATTTCATCTTTGATTTTTCAGCTGCTGTGCCTGAGCAGCCTCCCAGAGACCCTTTGTTGCAGTTAGTCTTCCTCCAGAAGCCATCTGGCTGCTTGATCCAGCTCTGGCTGCTGCACCGGGAAAGAGCAGTGAGGAGGTGGATTGATAAATGAAATTCATAACAAAAATTCATAATGGACTTTTTCCATTTAGGAATAATAAAAATCAGCTTTCTTTTTAATTGCTATTAACTGACAGTCAGATAACCAGCTTTTAAAAACATATTCATAAACACTTTGCAGTCAACAAAATTTGCACAGAGGTTATAGACGAAATAAAAAGTATCACGTGTTTTTCTAGTTGTGTTTATAACTCTGTTATTGTACATATTCTGTGTTATACATCATAATCATTCCAGTCTCTCTCTTTTTTTTTTTTTTTTACTGTTTTAATCTTTATAAAACTCTTATTTATTTATTTATTTTTGTGATTTCTGCTGCCCTATTGGTCTGGTCTCTCTTGAAAATCTGAGAATGTGATATTCCTAATAAAAGGATTTAAAAGTTTACTGCCAAAAAATTATTAAACTTCATGACAGAAATGTGCTAACTGGCTTGAAATAGATTGAAACTGTTATGAGATTGCTTCAGGGAGCAGACATGACACCGTCTTTTAGGTTTCGCCATCACTTTGTATTATGCGCACAACACCACCCTCCTCTGGCTTCCACGTGAACTGCACCTTAAACATCAACTGTTTACAAATGTCATGACACAAACAAACGTTTCAATACCGTAAATCACTTTTTGGACTGCGATCACTTTTTGGCACAACATCGGCTCTGATAACATTTAAAGCGCATTGAAAAACTATTCTTTAATGCTAAAAATCCATTATCAATTGTAATTATTTATTTATTAATTTAAATTTCAGATATCGATCTTCATTTTTGTAAACTGGTGAATTAATGATTTTTTTAAAGAATTAAAACGACAAAGTTTGGCAACATATTTTTATAAAGGATGAATAAAACAGTAAAATAAAATGAGAAATATATATATTTTTGAAAAAGCTATGATAATTAGACGAACTTTATTTTAAATAAATAAAATTGATTTTCGGTGGCACTGGGAGTCATGGTGATGATGACGTGTTTGAGTGCAGGTATAAAAGCAGGAGGCAAACTTGGAATTCGGGTTTCACGTTTGAGCGCAAACAGGAGCTTTTTCCCACTAGTGCTGTGAAAACTCGGATTTTTCAAACTACAGCCAACGTTTGAAAATCTTCAAGAAGGATTTGCAAAATGACTTCTACAAACTTCAGTCGCGAGATGCACCTGCTCTCCCTTTTCATTGAGGAGGTGATAGATCAACGCTATGGTGAGTACAGCAGGCTAATATGTCAGAGTGCTAGCAAACAAATACAACTTAGATTTTTGTCTTTTATTGTTTGGAAGTAGGACTTCATGAGCGTTAACATTTAGGATGAGATGTTTCATACTTGAGTAACATCAATTTTAACATGTGCCAGTACACTATAAAGATGGCGCCATGTTTTTTTTTAAATCGCTGGAAAAAAAAACAATTGAATGCACGCGCCCTGGAAACGACGTAAGGCATTGGAGGACGCTGACGTCAGCGCGCGGCCGTTTTTGCATGTAGAGGGTTTGAGTTGACATGTTTGGGCTGCTGGCGCTGAGTTATACGTGAAAGTTTCATAGATTGTGAATTTTATAAAGCTGGAGAATGGAGTTTTAAAAGTTCACAGAGTCGCTGGATGAGTTTGAGATTGAAACAGTGTGTGCCTGCAATAAGGAGGTGGGAGGTTTCTCACCTAAATGTAGCTGCTTTATTCTCAAAATATCGATGCTCAACTAATATGAAGATATTACTCCTTAATGTGAATGCGTATTAAAACCTCAGTGAAAGTCCATGCAGCCTTACACCGCATGAAAACTTTTACCAAAAAATGTGAAGGCTTTCATAAACAATGAGTTCTGCTGGGAGCTTCTTACTGTTTGTGTGTGGAAGAGCTTATGATGATGTAAAGCCATGTCTGGACAATTTAAATTCAGGCTTTAGTTTGTGTGATCACATGATTAACGTACACGCATGCTTTGCTTTCTCGTAGCTGAGCTGGTGAGTCCAATCACTGCTCCTCAGATGGTCGTCATTAACTTGAGGAACCGTGAACTGAGCAGCAGCCAACTGGACTCCATGTCCCACCTGGTCCTCACTCTTTACCATAACCTGGTGACGGGGTCCAAGGACTTTCCTTACATACCTTTTAAAGGATTGTTCCACCGGGACCAGGTGACGACACCATTTGTCCATGTGAGGCAGAGCCAGAGAGAGAACACCACTCCTTCTCCTCCTACGGACTCACCAGCTGGCATGATGCTGCCGCCTGCGGGCTCCAGCTCTCATCCACGCTTCCTGACTCCAGTTCTTCCAGAGAAAGCGGATCTTGCTGTGCTGAAGGCAGATCGGAGGAACTGTGTCGGCACCTTGACTGTCGACGGCCTCCTCGTCACCAGAGTCATCTCCACTGTTTACCGAACAGAGGACACTGAGATGACGAACCGCTGGAGAATAACAGACTACAGCGCGGACGGCAGAGTTCTCACTTCAGGTGCTCTGCCGTTTTCTAAATATGTCGGCAAAGCGTGCTAAGAGGAAGGCTCCGGAGGAAGAGAGCAGCATCCGGAGCCCGACTCCAGCAAGGAAGCGCTTGAGATTATAATATACAGTGAAGCATGTCGAACGTCAGCAAGCCTGAACAAAGTGGTAAGTAGTAAATAGTGCTTAAGGTTGTTTCTAAAATAATGTCCTAAAATATTTGAAAATCGTCGAGGTTTTAACTTTTATTCTTTCTTTTCTGCCTCTTGTTTCTAAAAGTCAGGAAAATGAGTCACGCTGCGAAGAAACACCACACAGAAGATTTTCCCTCAGTAAAATGGTAAATATATTCATCTTGTTATGACGTTTGCTCACAATAACCAGGAGTGTTCCTGTGTTTCTGAAGTGATTCACTCTCATTTGGTGTTATTTGATCCAAAGACAACTGAGGGTCTTCAGAGCAGCGTGAACGGCCGTCACCTGAGAGCAAGACAGTCCTGGCGCCTTTGTGGTTCCCTCCAGGTACTCCAGCTTCATCCCACAGTCCAGAGAGATGCAGTTAGGTTGAATGTGAGTGTGAATAGTTGTCTGTTTCTCTGTGTTAGACTGACCTGTCCAGGTTGTACTCCTGCCTCTGGCCCCATAACAGCTGGGATGGCTCCAATCTTGAATTGGATAAGCTGAAGAAATGGATGGAAGGATGATCCAAAGAGAAACATCAAAGGCCCTCTCACAAAAAAAAGATAAGAACTCATTTTACACATTGTTGAAACATCCTGAAAGTTATTTGTTCTGTTTATAAACTTGTTGAACTGTCATTAGAGTTTGTTTCGACTTGTTGTTCATTTCTTATTCGGTTCAGCTGTGTTTCTATGTGTCCTTAGTTCCCATAATCAGCCTCCTGTGTGTAAATATTGTGTCAGTCTCCCTTTGTCCCTTGTCAGAGTGTTAATCTCCGTCCCCTCGTGTTTCCTTGCCTCAGTAGTTCTGTTTCCTATAGTTTTCCCCCAGTATAGGTTTTGGTTTGACTTTTTCAGTTCCCTTTGTCAGTCTTTGTATTTAGTATTTCCTCATCAGTCTCATCACTTTCCTCTGCAGAGAGAAAACAATAAAAAGACCTGAAGAGGTCTTTTTATTGTTTTCACCAAATAACACCAAATGAGAGTGAATCACTTCAGAACAACGGGAACACTCCTGGTTATTGTGAGCAAACGTCATAACAAGATGAATATATTTACCATTTTACTGAGGGAACATCTTCTGTGTGGAGTTTCTTCTCATCTTGGCTCTTTTTCCTGACATTTAGAAACAAGAGGCAGAAAAGAAAGAATAAAAGTTAAAACCTCAACGATTTTTTAATGTTTGGGATATTTTAGAAACAACCGTAAACACTATTTACTACTTACCACTTTGTTCATTCTTGCTGACGTTCACTCTCCTCATCTTCTCTCTAAAGGAAGATGCAAACGCTCTCATTGTGAAAGATAAGTATACATCCATCTAACCTGCGACTCTGTCACAACTCTGATCAGCAATTCTTTCAGGTTTGTCTGTTTTGATGATGTTATTAATTGTTATTATCCTTTATCCAGGTAACTTTCAGAGAGGAGCGGAGGGAGGAGTGAAGCCAGCGTGCTCTGTAAACTCTCATTAAAAAAAAGATAAGTAGATATTGATTTTATATTATTATGACAGCTCCTCCTCAGTGAACACTTCCTCTAGTTGCTGAAATCATTTACTAATTTTTTTCTTCCCATTTGTCTTTTGTTTTTCAGAGAAAACAGAGAGGAGACAAGGTGACATTAAGACCTAAGACAGGACGGATTGAACCCTTTCTCGTAAAAAGATAAGTATTCACTCTGCTTTTAATCAGAATATTGATAAATATCTAAAATTCTGCTCACCTGGTTGATAAAGTTACTAAAACGATTCCCTCTTTACTGTCATTTGTCCTTTAGAGAGAAGATGAGGAGAGTGAACGTCAGCAAGAATGAACAAAGTGGTAAGTAGTAAATAGTGTTTACGGTTGTTTCTAAAATATCCCAAACATTAAAAAATCGTTGAGGTTTTAACTTTTATTCTTTCTTTTCTGCCTCTTGTTTCTAAATGTCAGGAAAAAGAGCCAAGATGAGAAGAAACTCCACACAGAAGATTTTCCCTCAGTAAAATGGTAAATATATTCATCTTGTTATGACGTTTGCTCACAATAACCAGGAGTGTTCCCGTTGTTCTGAAGTGATTCACTCTCATTTGGTGTTATTTGGTGTTTGTCTTTGAAAGGAGAGGAGCAGCAACGACACTGGGAGACAAACAACAGGATGATCCAAAGACAACTGAGGGTCTTCAGAGCAGCGTGAACGGCCGTCACCTGAGAGCAAGACAGTCCTGGCGCCTTTGTGGTTCCCTCCAGGTACTCCAGCTTCATCCCACAGTCCAGAGAGATGCAGTTAGGTTGAATGTGAGTGTGAATAGTTGTCTGTTTCTCTGTGTTAGACTGACCTGTCCAGGTTGTACTCCTGCCTCTGGCCCCATAACAGCTGGGATGGCTCCAATCTTGAATTGGATAAGCTGAAGAAATGGATGGAAGGATGATCCAAAGAGAAACATCAAAGGCCCTCTCACCAGCTTTCATTTATTAAATTTGTCTTTACTGAACGATTTCTGGTGTGTACTTGCATTGATACTCAGACAACAGCTCCTCTTTCTGTTTGTGCTGGAAGATTCAGGCAAACACATATTACATATATAGATTGTTATGATATGACTCAGTTTCACATTTAGTGCTATATGAGAATGATAAGGTCCAGTTTAATAGTATTGCTAGTGTCTAATGAAATGAACACGTGATTTTCAGATCCAGCAACGTGAATATTTTTCACTGTGGATAAATTACATGGAAACGTTTAATGAGTCATCAGCTATTTCTTTACAAAGATGATGTGATTAAAGGTTCTCATACATGCAGGTCAGAAGTTTTGCTCCATCCTGGATGTTAAATGCTGATCAATGTTTACACATATCTGCACATTTCTAACAGCTCATTTCACAGGTCATCAGTCTCCTGACTGCATATGCAGAGTTTTATCATCACGTGTTCATGGCAGACAAACATAATTATGAATTCTTGTTTTAGTTCCATTCAGTCACTCAACATCAGGTGTCTGCTTGTCCTGAGCTGTGAGAACTACAGTGAGTTGCTTTCCTCTTTAGCTTAGTATTAATAAACCAGGTTGTAGGTGGGCACCTGCATCAAGGAGTCAAGAAGCATATTTTATTGTTTAATGGTGAAAATAATGGATTGTTGTTCATTTGTTTAATGGAAAGACTGAAAGTGTGGCCTGGTGTTGACTTACACTTATTCAAAGTGATGAAGTACCAACAGATACTAAAAGTCACAGCCTGAAACACGTCAACTGCTTTATTATTTCTGGTTTTAAATAAACTGTAAGAGCAATGTGCAACAACAAAGAAAAAATCCCTTAAATAAAACAGTACCTAGTTCATATGTTTTAAGTTCTAACTACTAAATAAAACACAAAAAATATCAGAGAAATGCTTCAGTACTGTAAATTCATAGAGGTAGGTGCAATAAGGGAACATGATTTGTAAATCAGTCGAATAATTAAGTAGAATAATTTGTTCTGAAAACTGTAAAACTGTGTAAACTCTTTGGTAAAAACAGGAAGAACTACATTTGAAAATGAATGATTGGAATCCAAACATTTGACTTTTGTTTTTCCTCAATACTCCATCCTCCTCTTAACATTTTTGTTTTCCAGCTTTTTTAGAGGGAAAATCATTTATTACATCACTGCAAGAAATCTGATGGCCAACTTTGTTATTAATACTTGTTACTGTCGGTCCACTCAGTCTTTCTTGTGCCGTGGAAGGTCTGTGGTAGTTGTTTAAGTACACAGTGAAGGGCAGATGATGCTGCCGTCTCCCTGTCAGCTGTGTCCTCTCATCTACAGAAGTCTGGACTCGTGAGCGAACGTGCCAAATAAGAACTAGCAAGTATGCATGTACGATCTCTTTACTTGGTACTGAGAGATGCCATCTAAAGGAATCGACTCTGGACTAAAGCAGCGTTTTAACCGTTTCATTGTTAGCCCCGCCCCCTAACTCTGATGGGTGAGGTTGACGGATGAAATAAATTCATCATGCAGTGCATCACAGTAAACATGGAAAAAAAAAAAAAAATTATTTTTCCTAAAAATGAATGAGTTGGTTTTAAATGAATTAACATTTTAATTATATATAATATAATATAATAACTCAACATTTTTCTGGTTAGGTTCATTTGGACATCGAGCAGCAATAGGCTTCTTCACCACATCTAAAGGAGAATCACACTTTTGACATAGAGGGAACCTTAACAGGTCTCCTGGCACTGCCATTTCTTGCCATTAAGTAATCTTTGCCATCACTGTTATTTTCTTTAACATTTTTAGTTCTGAGCGAGCTCTCAGTAGCTTAGGCAACTCATTTTTCTTATTTTGAAGTTTAACATTTTCTTCTTGTCTCTGTTTTAATGCTGCACTAAGCTCACTGTCAGGAGGAGGATTCTTGGACCTTTGGCTCAGTTTCTACTTGCTTTGCAACCTCATCCACTCTCCTTTCAAGCTTAGATGCCTCGCTCTGTTTTGTAGTCTGTATTGGAACAGGCTCATCATCATAGGAGGGTACATCAAAAATGGAGTGGGCATGTACAGCTGCTTTTGTAGAATGTTACGCAGAGAGGTGTCGTGAGGGAAACATCAGAACTGGTATGGCTGGAGGGCTAGGCACCAGCGCAGTATGCTCGCATTTTGATGTTGCTTGGAGTGCATCCACACCAGGGGTCTGTGATCTGTCTGAAGAATAAATTCTCCTCCAAGGAAATAATATTTCAACGAATCAATTGCCCACTTGATTGCCAGTCCTTTTTCTACTGTTGAATATTTTGTCTCCCTGTCAAACAGCTTTTTACTTAAGAAAAGCTTCACCAGCTTCTCCCTGAGCCAGTACTGCTCCAAGTCCAACATTAGAGGCATCTACTTGTACAACAAATGGTTTGGAAAAATCAGGGCTTTGCAAAACAGGGGCTTCAGAAATCTGTCTTTTTAAAGATTGGAAGGCATGTTCACAGTCATCATTCCACATCACTTTAGAAGTGTTTTCTCGTGAGCTCTGTAAGAGGGGCTGCCAAGGTTGAGAAATGGGGAATAAACCTCTGAATAAACCTCTGTGCTTTTGCAGCGTTTTTCTTTTTGCAGCGTTTTTCTTTTTGCAGCATTTTTCTTTTTGCAAGTGTTTTCTGAAGTTGCAGTCCGTTTGGCCTCTCAGGGCCACCGTAGAATACTCATAATACACAGTAAAGATTGGACAGCTACTGTGTGTGTGTGTGTCTGTGTGTGCGTGCCCATTCTTTTTCTCTGCCACTAGATGGTGATAATGTTCATACTTTGTGACCCTTGACTTGTTTCACAAACCAAAGCCAATTTCAGGAGTCATTCCACTTTCTTCAGTTCAGGAGGCTCATGAGACAGTGAAAGGAACCAAACACTTAACAAACAATGAGTATACAACATACGAACAGATGAAGTATACAAAACAACAGAACATGAACACACAAAGCCAGGGGTAAAAGAAAAAGGTAACAATTATAAGAATACACGCAAAAATTCACATACATATATTGTTTTGAGAGCCTTTTTGTTGGTGGAGTCTGATATTGATTGTATGTACATTTCCACATCCTTAAAATAATGACAGAAATATGGTGTTTTGTTAGTAAACCTACATTTATGGATAAAAAATTTAGCTAAAAGTATTAACAAATTTATCAGAAAAAAACATTTATCATACTTCTTGGGGAACTTAAAGAAACAGAATAAAACATTTTCCCATCGTAAAGAAAACTCCCTTAAAATATGGACAATAACAAACCTGCTAAATTCCTTCCAGAATCTCTGTGTAAAAGAACAGTACCAAAAAAGATGTGTCACAGTTTCTGGATGATCCCCACATAAAGTACAATTAGTATTTATGTCCCTTTTAAATTTTACCATGTAGTGACTGGCTGGATAACATTTATGTAGAATTTTAAATGAGACTTCTTTCACCTTATTTACAATCAAATATTTATGGGGGACCATCCAGACTGTCTTCCACTTGATATCTGGAACAAATCGGTTCCAATAAGATATTATATATGGGAGAGAGACGATATCTTCTTGGAATAAACTACGTATTCTCTTATTGCTATTACCAAGTTCCTGTGAAAAGCAGATTTTTCCTATTGGTGACTCAGCTGGATCAGGGAGAGTGACTGAGGTAGAGATCGAGCTGTCAGTGTTTTTATATAACATTAAAGTCCCTGAGGGTATGGCACCAAGCACCATTGAGAATTCCTGAACACTGATTGGAAAATTATATAGTGCAATAAAGTCGTCGTAGTAAGAAAATAAACTACTAACTCTTTTACGCTACGTCCACACCTGCACGGGTATTTCTGAAAACGCAGCTCTTTCGTCCACACGTAAACGGCGTTTCGAATCACCGAAAACTGAGATTTTTTAAAACTCAGTTTTTGCGTTTACGTGTGGACGAGGAATACAGAGTTCATCAGGCAACATCAAAGGTATGTGCCTTTTTTCACGTCACGCTGTGCGCCACGTTATTGTTTACATGAGATGAATTGCAGAATAGCAGGTAGAGACAAAATACTGTTAATGTGACAATCTGCAGGTTTTACACGCTTACATATACACATGCAGCTACTGTTCCTCTATTTACAAAGGCAGAGGCATCACGGTGTGATTACTTTACATGTAGTGTAAAGGTGTAATAATATTCAACATTGCTATCAATACATTTTTCAATCCCTCTGCAAAATAGGTTTAAAAACATAAACAACTGTTGGATGCTGTTTGTCCGTGAATTGAAGAGCCCAGCGCTGCTCCCGACGAAGGGAAAACCAATTCTGCAGGGGAGACCTACCTTGGCACTTGTGCAGGTGAAGCCAAAGGGAAGATTTGCTTCACCATATTTTCTAGTCTTTGGCTTAGAATGAAGTTGGTTTGGAAACATATTCAACAATGCTTCATCTCCTGATTTGCGTTTGTGGAGGCGCCCCAGCAGTGTCCAAGCATTGTTTTTTTTTTTGTTTTGTTTTTTCCTTTTCATACTGCGCCTCCCTTGCAATGGCTCTGTGCCCCCCTTAGGGGGCGGGCCCCACACTTTGGGAAGGTCTGGTGTAGAGTATGGTGAGGAGGCTCTGAAGAAAGTTGAGAAAATGGAGGCTGATCTTGGAGGAACAGAGATCCTGGAGCCCCTCAGACATATTTACAGCCAACCCTGCATTAGACACACACACACACACACACACACACACACACACACACACACACACACACACACACACACTTTAATGATGTCATTCTTTAGTCCTTCCTTTTTTTATCATTCATTACTCCAACTTGTAAGTTGAC
This sequence comes from Simochromis diagramma, assembly GCF_900408965.1. Lineage (NCBI taxonomy): Eukaryota > Metazoa > Chordata > Actinopteri > Cichliformes > Cichlidae > Simochromis > Simochromis diagramma. The sequence goes on along the minus strand of NW_024386777.1, from coordinate 27,574 downwards.
CATGAATCAAGCCCTGTATCAGTCTCATATAATCTGCTAATTATACATGAGTTGATCTGTTGAGTGGCTCCTACTGTTCCTCTCACTCTTGCTTTTTTTTAACTTGTTCAAACACTTTACTGACCGCATACATACATGAAAAAGTGTGTGTAAACTCTCCTCTCCAGCTGTTTGTCTTTACTGATGCAGAGGTGGGGAACACCAAAGAAGTGATCGATCTGGTGAAGAAGAACTCATGTCCTCTGTGTACTCAGCAAAAGCTGTTGTATTGCAGGTGTTTCTCGTTTGGGATTGGGGAAGGGGCCAGCTCTGCTCTCATCAATGGGATGGCCAAGGAAGGAGGAGGTCACGCTCAGTTCATCACAGGGACTGACAGGATGCAACCAAAAGTAAGACATTAAACACAATTACAGGTCAAGTTAAACATTACAGCAGCAGCAGATACATATTTGAGATCAGACCTGCAGTGAGTAAAATGTCTGTTCCAGCTGTTTGTGTATATTTGGAAAGTTTTCATTATTTTTCAGGTGATGCAGTCGCTGCGATTTGCTCTGCAGCCAGCTGTGGTCGACATCTCAGTCACATGGATTTACCAAAGGAAGTGTCTGTCACTGTCCTCTCTCCACCAATCACAACACTTTTCCAGGGTCAGAGGTCACTGATTTATGCCCAGCTCACTGGACAGGTAGGAGCAGCAGCCTCTCATGTTGTTGTTTAGGTATTTGATGACAGTAATTAACGTGGCTTCTAACACTGTAATTCTGTGTCAGAGCTCAGAGGCAGCAGAGGGCTGTGTGACGCTGAAGTACAGCCTGGCAGGTCATCCCTCTGAGAACCAGCTGCACTTCAGTCTCAGACCTGCAGAGGACGCTGGGTAAAACAGTTTAACACAAACAACACTTCTGTTTTGAATTGTGAGTTTCCACGTGTTGAATTTAAAACAGTATTTTCAGAAACGTAACTCTACTTACTGGAAAACAGTTAATAATACCCAAACCTAATGCTGTGTGTCTAGTTTTAAACATGTTTCACTTTTTCCTAATCATTATTTCTTGGATTAGGGATATCATAACATCTAATAGTATATCATTACTGATCACAAACATATTAGACATGACAGAGTAATCTCAGTCTGCCGTTTGTGTGAAATCAAGGAGACATTGTTTGAATTCAAGTCCAAACACTATTGTGCAATAATCTGACACTTTTACTCTAAAATACACCAAGAACAGACAGATTGACACACACAGGAACATCACCAACAACAACTAATTTGTGTCCTCAGAGCCTGCTTTTGTAAAGAATGACAGACTTGTCTGTACATTGCACACTGTCATAGTGTTTGTTTAGAGAAGAAAACAAAGTCTGTCTGACTTTTAGAGGCAAATCCATCAGCAGCAGAAAGGAATCGAGATCCTGTCAGGACTCCTTCAGCCTGATAACTGGGGTTAAGTAAAGACAGCATGTCTATCTGGACTAAAGGTCACCATCCTCTGTCAGTGTGTGCGATAGAAACAAAGTATAGCACGATAAATCTTGAAAATATAGTCACTGGCAATACTGCATAATTTAAAAAAAAAAAGAAAAAAGAAGCATTTTTAGAGTTTAGTAGGAAGAAACACAGAGGTGTTTAATGCACTGTTGTCTATGTTTACCAGATTCTCGTTAAAAATCTTTAGATTTCTATTTGGTTTCTTAACAATGTCTCCATGAAGCCCTGTAACACAAATCAATTAGTTAAAGTACAGTCATGTCTTAAAGACATCAAGGCCTGGATGACCTCGAATTTCCTGCTTCTAATTTCAGGCGAAAGCGAGTTTTTGTGCTCGACCCTAAAAATGTTATAAACACAGAGTCCAGATACTTGACTCCCTCTGCATCCTTGTCTTTCCCCTCACCCCCAACCAGCAGATAGTTGCCCTCCCTGAACCTGGTTCTGCTGGAGGTTTCTTCTCTTTTAAACAGAGTCGTTCCCTCCCAATGTTGCCAAGTGCGTGCTCATAGGGAACATCTGGTTGTTGTGTTTTTCTTCTCTAATATTATAGGGTCTTTAGCTTAATATGCAAAGTGACTTAAAGCAACTACAGTTGTGAAGTAGTGGAATATAAATAAAATTCAAATTGGCTAATTGCAAATGATAAATGATCATTTATACAGTCTATCAAAGTGATTATGGGGGATTTCTGCTAAGCTGCAGCCTCTCTTCACTATAACTCCTGTTAAAACTATTTTAGGATCATGTTCTTTTACCAAAGCAAATACCACAACATTGAAGTCTAGGGAGCCAGCTTCAGTGTTAACTTAAGCACAGCTCAGTAATTTCTTAAGCTGATGGGTAGTTTTTGTTTTTACTACCCAAGTTACTAGCTGCTTGTTAAACAGTAACTTCAAACTGTCAGTAAAACCAAGTCCAGCTCAGTTAACTCATGGATCATTCCATTTGTAATCAACACGGGTCTTCTGCTCAACCATCCATCATTTTCATAAAAAATGTTAAGATACAAAGTGTGGGCACATATGATGAGTGCTGTGAAATTGTAGGTTCAAATAATAAATACTACTCAAAATAAGTTCCTTTGAAAAATGCTCTGTCAACCCACTTTCAGGCATGTTATTTTTTCACGCACTGAAATCTGATGCCATCTCAAAAACCAAGAAAACTCCCTGAAGTTTTCAGACATCAAAATGAATGAGGCTCTATAATTTTGGAAAAATGATGCTCTTACATTTTATTTTCAACCTGGACTAAGCAAAGTTGTACTACTAAAACAAAAATATCAGTAGATTTTCCTGTCCAACAAGAATATGTGCATATTTTTCATTTGCGAGACTTGAGGGACTCCATTTCAAATCATCAGAGCTGCGGTTGCAGGGTGGTTGGTGCCTGTTGTGGTGGTAACCACTGAACCATACCGCCTAAAGATTATGGCCACCCGTTTGGCGACTCAGGAGGGGAAAGAGGTGATCTACCTGCACTGTGCATAGTGAGGGTGGAGTGCTTCGATGAGAACACTGTCGGGTGGTGGAAGGAATGCTTCAAGGACCTCCTTAATCCCACTGGCATGTCTTCCATGGAGGAAGCAACGAGGAGGTGGAAAAGTCAAAGCCTGAAAAGGTGCACTGCTGTCAATTTAAATATTAACACAAAATGATGATGTGAGATAAAACAGATTTGATTCTATAATTTGAACAAAAACACATGATATAATTAAAAACACACCATAAAACAAATAAAATGAAGTCAAACTAAACGTAGGCCTGCCTCACAGCCTGAGAATAAACATCTGCATATCAGAAGCTAAAACACTGGTGGTAATCACACTCCTAACCTCCCACTGAGCTGCACCAGCGTCTGATATTATCCAGAAACCACACGGCAGCAGAAATTATTTTCCTCATCAGTTGTTGTAAAAACATGTCAGCACATTATTTTAGAGCATTTATGACATCACAGTTTGGGATTTCATCAGGAAGAGCATCCAGTGTAATAATCTGCCAAATCAAATATGCAGAGCTGCCCACCTTGGTGACCCCGTGTGACAAAGAAGTACACAAACATATGTAATATTACTGGTTGTAGAAAGTAAAATGTGTGTTCTGTCTGTTTTATTTGATTGATTTTGATTTGGGGAATTAGACCAGCAGTGAAGTGTGGGCCACCATTCTGGCTCTGATCTGGCTTCATGGTTTCAAGATGGATGCAAAGGACGAGTGGGAGCTTCTGGCTATGAAGGCTGCCTCGTGGCTCTGTGCTCACAATGGTACTAGCAATGATTGTAACAGATAAAATAACAGCTTTAAAAAACTGTTTCATTCTACAGCTTTCCTCCCACAATCATTATTTTAATATCTGTGTTGTGTTTTTAGCACCGTGTGTGTCAGAGTATGTGGATGCTGGAAATGTCCTGCTGGGTTGCAGCGTGAAGAAAGAAGCTCTGGGACTCTGAGGGTTTTCTTAAAGTAGCTTCATCTTCAGAGTGAACAGAAGCAGGTCTGCTTACTCCACACTGCCTTTGATACAGAGCTGTTTTATATCATCAACCCCTTTTACATGTTTATTTGTCATGAATTATGTACCTAATATTGGTTTTACCATTGTGGAAAAAAAGTATGTCAAAATTGTCTGAATACTCCTAACACAGTAGAAGATTGGACCACTGCTGTGGCAGCTCATTCGCAAAGTGTTTTAATTCCTTTTCTCTGCCACTAGATGGCGATGATGTTCATACTTTTACTGATTTCACACAGAAACACCAAAACCAATCTAGAATCTCATCAATTCGAGAAAGACCACAACCAATACAGCCTTCGTTCGAACAAAATCACACAATTGATTGTCCCAAAAATCAGAACAGAATTGGGGAAAAAGGTTTTAAATACGCTGCCCCTGCTTCCTGGAATAATCTGCAGAAGGAACTGAAATTATCAGAATTGGTTACCTTGGGAGAGTTTAAGTCTGTCTTAAAGGAACGAGAGAACAGCTCTTTTACTCAATGTGATTGTTTTTAATGTGTTATTGTATATTTTACACGTGTTGGTATGGGATATTGTATTTGTTTTAAATGTTAGGTGGTATGTGACTTTTGTTGCCATGATGCCAGGTCTCTCTTGGAAATGAGATTTTTAATCTCAATGAGATTTTTTTTACCTGGATAAATAAAGGATTAATAAAAAAAGAGTGTCCGTCTTTCTCTCCATCTTCAAGCTGGCCAAACGTCATGACTTTATATCAGTAAATGGTTTTAACTAATTAAGAAAATGTTATGTGGAGTTTCCCTTATTTTTTCCAAAAGTTAGATCATAAAGAGGTTTATAATTACTTAACACTCACTAACTCTCGCTGACATAAAATCTTATATCACTTTAAAGGTTTGTTTAAAAAAAAGAGAGGCAAAAATGATGTTTTCCTCATTATACTGATATTTGTCATTATACCATTCATAGATCATAAAAGTCAAGAGCATATTTACAAAAACAAACATATTCCTTTTCTGTCACTTTTTATGGTTTTAAACTAAAATAGCTGTAAAATAGTTTTGGTTGTCCAGTGATGTTTCTTCTGTCGCCTCTCCTCGTCCAATCTCTAAAGTAGAGTCCAACTGCTCCCTGGACCCTCTGCAGTACCTCAACACTGATCAAACCCAGGCCACGGTAGGTAGAGTGCTGATGTGTCTGCTGTGTGTGGTTGTTACTTATTACTGAGGAATAAATATGAATGTGTTTGTGGTGTGCAGGTCAAGCTGGCTGCAGGACACAAGTTTGACAGAGATGTTGAACTGCTGATTTATTACAAAGACGCCCACCAGCCCACTGCTGTGGTGGAGGCAGGACAGGCCTCTGCTGAGCCGGGTGAGTGAAAAATAAGTGAAGTCATTAGTTTGCAAATAAAAATTCAACCTGGAATTTAATTGTGTTGGAATATATTAGAAACTGTAAACTTGACATTTTTCTGGCCGTTTCATGTCTCTGATGTGTTCAATGGCTTCATGTGGAGAGTTTGTGTTGGTAGTGAATCAATCTGAAAATATGAGTAATACTCGCACCAGCAGTGCCAGAGTATTCATAAAGTGGTGTTAGAGTTACAAAATATTTCCTCAAATCTTTCCTCAAATCGTTCCTCTCACACAGTGGCCTCACCATCTTTTCCCTCTTCCCTTCAGGACAGTCCTCTGCTCCTGTTGAAGAGTTTACCAATGGGCTGCTATTCAAACATTTTACAGTTTGGGGTCTCGTTGTGAACACATCTTCCCATGAGTTGTATTCATGTGATCTCAGTGACTTAAAGTGATATCACTGTAAAACACCATGTTGCCTTTGGATGATTCTGCAAAACTCCAGGTTATGTTTGATTTACTTGCTAAAACAGATTACTGAAAGCATACTTGTATACCTGCCAAAGAGTTGAGCTTTTGCTTGTGTAGATGAAAAAACTCTCCTCTCTTGCTGTTTGTCTTTACTGATGGAGAGGTGGGGAGCACCAAAGAAGTGATTGAGAATTCAGGTTCTCTGCGTACCAAACCTGTGTGTCTTAAAAACAGCTGTTGTATTGCAGGTGTTTCTCTTTTGGGATTGGGGAAGGGGCCAGCTCTGCTCTCATCAATGGGATGGCCAAGGAAGGAGGAGGTCACGCTCAGTTCATCACAGGGACTGACAGGATGCAACCAAAAGTAAGACAATGAGTCATAACAATTATCATGAAAAGGCAAGATGATATTATTATTTGAACAGAAGACATAAATTCCAAAAACATTCATGTATATTTTTTCAGGGTTTTTCATTATTTTTCAGGTGATGCAGTCGCTGCAGTTTGCTCTGCAGCTGACTGTGGTCGACATCTCAGTCATATTGGATTTACCAAAGGAAGTGTCTGTCACTGTCCTCTCTCCACTAATCACAACACTTTTCCAGGGTCAGAGGTCACTGATTTATGCCCAGCTCACTAGGACAGGTAGGAGCAGCCTCTCATGTTGTTGGCAAACTAGATCAATCTGCTGGGACATCTGATTTGAGGACAATCACTTGCTTTTCCAAAGGACACTGACAACCAGACATTAGATGCCACAGCCCTGGCCCACGGTATCCTCCCCCCCCCCCCCATGCATGCGGTGGGGGGGGGGGGGGGGGGGATCCAGGCATCCATGAAAACAGAGTTTATTCAATTTAACTGAGTTAGAGGTTAGCAGGAAGTTAGCTCGCTAGTTTCCACCTAAACATGATCATCATAAGCAGTGTTACCAATTCATACACTGGTTTATCATCTAGACTTTTTGTCTCATGCAGCACCATGATCAGGTCCAGTTTTTATTTCATCTTTGATTTTTCAGCTGCTGTGCCTGAGCAGCCTCCCAGAGACCCTTTGTTGCAGTTAGTCTTCCTCCAGAAGCCATCTGGCTGCTTGATCCAGCTCTGGCTGCTGCACCGGGAAAGAGCAGTGAGGAGGTGGATTGATAAATGAAATTCATAACAAAAATTCATAATGGACTTTTTCCATTTAGGAATAATAAAAATCAGCTTTCTTTTTAATTGCTATTAACTGACAGTCAGATAACCAGCTTTTAAAAACATATTCATAAACACTTTGCAATCAACAAAATTTACACAGAGGTTATAGATGAAATAAAAAGTATGACGTGTTTTCTAGTTGTGTTTATAACTCTGTTATTGTACATATTCTGTGTTATACATCATAATCATTCCAGTCTTTTTTTTTTTATTCTGTTTTAATCTTTATAAAACATTTATTTATTTTTGTGATTTCTGCTGCCCTATTGGTCTGGTCTCTCTTGAAAATCTGAAAATGTGATATTCATAATAAAAGGATTTAAAAGTTTACTGCCAAAAAATTATTAAACTTCATAACAGAAATGTGCTAACTGGCTTGAAATAGATTGAAACTGTTATGAGATTGCTTCAGGGAGCAGACATGACACCGTCTTTTAGGTTTCGCCATCACTTTGTATTATGCGCACAACACCACCCTCCTCTGGCTTCCACGTGAACTGCACCTTAAACATCAACTGTTTACAAATGTCATGACACAAACAAACGTTTCAATACCGTAAATCACTTTTTGGACTGCGATCACTTTTTGGCACAACATCGGCTCTGATAACATTTAAAGCGCATTGAAAAACTATTCTTTAATGCTAAAAATCCATTATCAATTGTAATTATTTATTTATTAATTTAAATTTCAGATATCGATCTTCATTTTTGTAAACTGGTGAATTAATGATTTTTTTAAAGAATTAAAACGACAAAGTTTGGCAACATATTTTTATAAAGGATGAATAAAACAGTAAAATAAAATGAGAAATATATATATTTTTGAAAAAGCTATGATAATTAGACGAACTTTATTTTAAATAAATAAAATTGATTTTCGGTGGCACTGGGAGTCATGGTGATGATGACGTGTTTGAGTGCAGGTATAAAAGCAGGAGGCAAACTTGGAATTCGGGTTTCACGTTTGAGCGCAAACAGGAGCTTTTTCCCACTAGTGCTGTGAAAACTCGGATTTTTCAAACTACAGCCAACGTTTGAAAATCTTCAAGAAGGATTTGCGAAATGACTTCTACAAACTTCAGTCGCGAGATGCACCTGCTCTCCCTTTTCATTGAGGAGGTGATAGATCAACGCTATGGTGAGTACAGCAGGCTAATATGTCAGAGTGCTAGCAAACAAATACAACTTAGATTTTTGTCTTTTATTGTTTGGAAGTAGGACTTCATGAGCGTTAACATTTAGGATGAGATGTTTCATACTTGAGTAACATCAATTTTAACATGTGCCAGTACACTATAAAGATGGCGCCATGTTTTTTTTAAATCGCTGGAAAAAAAAACAATTGAATGCACGCGCCCTGGAAACGACGTAAGGCATTGGAGGACGCTGACGTCAGCGCGCGGCCGTTTTTGCATGTAGAGGGTTTGAGTTGACATGTTTGGGCTGCTGGCGCTGAGTTATACGTGAAAGTTTCATAGATTGTGAATTTTATAAAGCTGGAGAATGGAGTTTTAAAAGTTCACAGAGTCGCTGGATGAGTTTGAGATTGAAACAGTGTGTGCCTGCAATAAGGAGGTGGGAGGTTTCTCACCTAAATGTAGCTGCTTTATTCTCAAAATATCGATGCTCAACTAATATGAAGATATTACTCCTTAATGTGAATGCGTATTAAAACCTCAGTGAAAGTCCATGCAGCCTTACACCGCATGAAAACTTTTACCAAAAAATGTGAAGGCTTTCATAAACAATGAGTTCTGCTGGGAGCTTCTTACTGTTTGTGTGTGGAAGAGCTTATGATGATGTAAAGCCATGTCTGGACAATTTAAATTCAGGCTTTAGTTTGTGTGATCACATGATTAACGTACACGCATGCTTTGCTTTCTCGTAGCTGAGCTGGTGAGTCCAATCACTGCTCCTCAGATGGTCGTCATTAACTTGAGGAACCGTGAACTGAGCAGCAGCCAACTGGACTCCATGTCCCACCTGGTCCTCACTCTTTACCATAACCTGGTGACGGGGTCCAAGGACTTTCCTTACATACCTTTTAAAGGATTGTTCCACCGGGACCAGGTGACGACACCATTTGTCCATGTGAGGCAGAGCCAGAGAGAGAACACCACTCCTTCTCCTCCTACGGACTCACCAGCTGGCATGATGCTGCCGCCTGCGGGCTCCAGCTCTCATCCACGCTTCCTGACTCCAGTTCTTCCAGAGAAAGCGGATCTTGCTGTGCTGAAAGCAGATCGGAGGAACTGTGTCGGCACCTTGACTGTCGACGGCCTCCTCGTCACCAGAGTCATCTCCACTGTTTACCGAACAGAGGACACTGAGATGACGAACCGCTGGAGAATAACAGACTACAGCGCGGACGGCAGAGTTCTCACTTCGGTGCTCTGCCGTTTTCTAAATATGTCGGCAAAGCGTGCTAAGAGGAAGGCTCCGGAGGAAGAGAGCAGCATCCGGAGCCCGACTCCAGCAAGGAAGCGCTTGAGATTATAATATACAGTGAAGCATGTCGAACGTCAGCAAGCCTGAACAAAGTGGTAAGTAGTAAATAGTGCTTAAGGTTGTTTCTAAATTAATGTCCTAAAATATTTGAAAATCGTCGAGGTTTTAACTTTTATTCTTTCTTTTCTGCCTCTTGTTTCTAAAAGTCAGGAAAATGAGTCACGCTGCGAAGAAACACCACACAGAAGATTTTCCCTCAGTAAAATGGTAAATATATTCATCTTGTTATGACGTTTGCTCACAATAACCAGGAGTGTTCCTGTGTTTCTGAAGTGATTCACTCTCATTTGGTGTTATTTGATCCAAAGACAACTGAGGGTCTTCAGAGCAGCGTGAACGGCCGTCACCTGAGAGCAAGACAGTCCTGGCGCCTTTGTGGTTCCCTCCAGGTACTCCAGCTTCATCCCACAGTCCAGAGAGATGCAGTTAGGTTGAATGTGAGTGTGAATAGTTGTCTGTTTCTCTGTGTTAGACTGACCTGTCCAGGTTGTACTCCTGCCTCTGGCCCCATAACAGCTGGGATGGCTCCAATCTTGAATTGGATAAGCTGAAGAAATGGATGGAAGGATGATCCAAAGAGAAACATCAAAGGCCCTCTCACCAGCTTTCATTTATTAAATTTGTCTTTACTGAACGATTTCTGGTGTGTATTTGCATTGATACTCAGACAACAGCTCCTCTTTCTGTTTGTGCTGGAAGATTCAGGCAAACACATATTACATATATAGATTGTTATGATATGACTCAGTTTCACATTTAGTGCTATATGAGAATGATAAGGTCCAGTTTAATAGTATTGCTAGTGTCTAATGAAATGAACACGTGATTTTCTTTTTCTTTTTTTTTTTTGCCTGTCCCGTTTGGCTCTTTTGCCATCAGAATTATTGTCTAAAGGCAAAGAAAGATGCCCAACGGATTTACTTTACCAAATTGACCATCCCAGCCTTGCCGTAATGGTCCATTTGATTCATCTTTTATTGTTTATTTTATTTTCACTTGCTGAATACGGGACAGACTTGACTGGGGGAAAGAAGGGGAGAAAGAAAGAGGGAAAGAGAAACAGCTGAGAAGAGGGACGGGGGAGAAGGGCAAAAAACAAAACCCAACAGAATGGGCAGAAAAAGAAAAAGAAAAGAAAAAAAGAAAATGCTTCTATCAATCACCTGGATCACCTGTTGAGAAAGAAAAGAGAAAACAAGCAGAAGAGAACAAGAGTAATAGAATAAACAACATCACAATGATATATGGGAATATGACAGTAAATACTAAATATTAAACATTATTGTGCAGCACATAAGATCAACAGAACACAGTGTGCTTTGAGGTAGGAGCCAAAAAGGGTGTAGTTTGTGGGTGTGATCACCCGTGTGTACACCTGTGAGCATGGACGCGCTTGTTTTTTTAAAAGGTTCCTTCATGTAATGATCTGCTAGAGGGTGTGGGGGGGCCACAGCCCCGTCCTCCAGGGCATGAAGCAGGTATGGAAGAGATCAAAACTCCAGACATCCAGAGGCCCCCAGAACACAAGAGACCAAGGAAGACCAACAGAGGGGCAGCCGCGCCACTGTCCCAGAAAGAGCTGAGGAGAGTCCCAGATGAGGGCTCACTCAGCAGCCGCGGAGCAGAAGCCAGGTGGAGTTGCAGTGACGCGCCCGTGAGCTCCGCCGGCAGCCAGCTGTGCCTGAGTGACCGAGCCCCAGGCCGAGAGGCCGGGGGCACCCCACCTCCGAAGTGGCCCGAGCGAGCCCCAGGCTCCAGGCCCCGATAAGCGGCCGCCAAGGAGTGAGCCCATGTGTACCTGGACGCCCATCCCCAGACACAAAGAACCACCAACGCACCGATATCTGAGGGAGTCCGCCACTGGCAGGGGAAGTGGTGGTGGGGGGAGATAGGCCTCCAAACCTTGGAGGGCCTGAGATGTCCCCAGAGAGGTGGCGTCTGACACCCAACCTGACATATAGACACAGACATACAGGCACACACAGATACAAACATCCATTCCCACCCTCATGCTCTCATATGCACTTACTCCACACTCAACCAACGTGGAGACAGACATAAAGAGACGCTGTACACACAATCACACTCCCCAAGCGTACTCTACGAACCGGGTCTAGGTACCCTTGCCCTGGAGGGGGGAACTGCACCCAGACCCAGGTGGTGTTACCCTTTTCCCTCCAGCAGGCCGCAGAGTTAGAGAAGACTCCAAACCTCCCTCCACCCGCTCATTGTAGTGTTGATGCATGTGTGTTCTAAGGTGCATTTAAAACCCAGGAGGGCATGGAGCTACCTGCCAGAGAGCAGCAGGTAAGCGCATAGTCCCTCCTGCTAGCCCTCAATGTCTACGCTTACGGCCACACCACCCTGAACACGCCCGATCTCGTCTGATCTCGGAAAACGTGATTTTCAGATCCAGCAAAGTGAATATTTTTCACTGTGGATAAATTGCATGGAAACGTTTAATGAGTCATCAGCTATTTCACTACAAAGATGATGTGATTAATGTGTTTGATGTGGAGCTCTTATGTAATGATTACATTTTTAAGATGTAATTTTCAAGTGAAAAACATAATATTTATCTGTTGCATAGTTTACAGTGCGGTGTTTTATGCACTGAGTTATCATGTAGAGTTCTGTTTGTCATCTAGCACCATAATCAGGTTTTGTTTTTATTGCATCTTAGATTTTCCAGCTGCTGTGCCTGAGCAGCCACCCAGAGACCCTTTGCTGCAGTTAGTCTCCCTGCAGGAGGCGTCTGGCTGCTGGCTGCTTGATCCAGCTCTGGCTGCTGCACTGGGACAGACCAACGAGGAGGTGGAAAAGTCAAAGCCTGAAAAGGTGCACTGCTGTCAATTTAAATATTAACACAAAATGATGATGTGAGATAAAACAGATTTGATTCTATAATTTGAACAAAAACACATGATATAATTAAAAACACACCATAAAACAAATAAAATGAAGTCAAACTAAACGTAGGCCTGCCTCACAGCCTGAGAATAAACATCTGCATATCAGAAGATGGTGCCGAGTATGGCAGCCTTGTCGCGAGCTCCCCCAAGCAACAGCTTTTTTCTGTGTTTAATTTTACTTTTCCTTCATTTTTTCGCGAGTAGCACTTGTCTCCTTGTGTACGACCGACAAACCTTACTGGACATAAAAGATGGTCTTTCTTATAACTTTCCGGAGTTCAAGTTTTGCAACACGGACGCTCCGTTTGCAGACCCCCCATTCATCTCACCTGAGACGCCTTTGTTCTCTGGCCCTGGAGGCCGCAAACGCCGACGCAGAGGGAGAAGATCTGGCGTTCTGGTTCGACTGAGACGGCGCACTAACAGACCACCGTTACCCAGTTTATTACTGGCTAATGTGCAGTCTCTGGAGAACAAGCTGTGCGAGCTTCGGGCACGGATCTCATTCCAGCGAGAGATGCGGGACTGCTGCGTGATCTGCCTCACAGAAACCTGGCTATCGGACAAAGTACCGGACTCCGCAATACAACTACCGGGGTTCTCCGTGCATCGCGCGGACAGGTCACAGGATCTTACTGGGAAAAGCAGAGGCGGTGGTGTATGTTTCATGATCAAGAACAGCTGGTGTGATTATGCGAACGTGCACCCGGTCAAATCCTTCTGCTCACCGGACCTGGAGTACCTGATGATTAAGTGCCGGCCATTCTGGCTACCGAGGGAATTTACAGCAGTGATTATTACGGCTGTTTACATTCCCCCACAAGCAGACACTGACCGAGCACTCAGGGAACTGTACAGCGCGATCAGCAGCGAGGAAACCGCACACCCAGAGGCAGCGTTTATCACAGCCGGAGACTTTAATAAGGGAAACCTGAAGAAAGTCTCACCCAAACTCCACCAACACATCCATTTTAACACTCGTGGAGATCGGCTACTCGACCACTGCTACACCTCTTTCCGGGATGCGTACAAAGCCCTCCCCCGCGCCCCATTCGGCCAATCAGATCACCGCTCCATCCTGCTCCTGCCCGCCTACAGGCAGAAGCTGAAACAGGAAGCTCCAACCCGGAGGGCGGTGCACTGTTGGACGGACCAATCGGAGTCTGCGCTGCGGGACTGTTTTGATCACGCGGACTGGGAAATGTTTCACGTGGCTGCTAGGGACATTGATGAGTACACAGACTCAGTCTGCGGATTTATCAGGAAATGCGTGGAAGATGTCGTCCCATCCAGAACAGTTAAATCCTTCCCAAATCAAAAACCCTGGATTAACGGAGATGTTCGCGCGGCACTGGCGGCACGGAGCACCGCCTTTGCCTCCGCGAACACATCGGACTACAAACACGCACATTACCAACTCCGGAAGACGATCAAAGCAGCCAAACGTGAGTACAGGGACAGGGTGGAGCAACAGTTTGACAACCCTCGGAGTATGTGGCAGGGACTAAACACGATCACAGACTTTAGAGGGAAAACCAGCACACCGCAGACCACGGCCTCTCTGTGTGAGGATCTAAACGTATTCTACGCTAGATTCGACACAGCGAACACCATGAGACCGGACAGTGTGCGCACCGCGGATGACTTCAGTGCGTACACTGTGTCTGAGGAGGATGTGCGGAGGTGCTTCAGGAAGGTGAACGCACGCAAAGCTACTGGTCCGGACGGGATTCCCGGCCGCGTCCTCAAGTCATGCGCGGCTCAGCTGGCTGGAGTGTTCACGCACATCTTCAACCTTTCCCTCTCTCTGTCTGTAGTCCCAGCCTGCTTCAAAATGGCCACCATCGTCCCTGTACCCAAATCCTCCACCATCTCCTCATTGAACGACTGGCGACCTGTAGCCCTGACCCCCATCGTAAGCAAATGCTTCGAGAAGCTGGTCAGGGACTTCATCTGCTCTGCACTACCCGACTCACTGGACCCTCTACAGTTCGCATACCGCCACAACAGGTCCACTGATGATGCCATAGCCCTGACACTACACACTGCCCTGTCACACCTGGAGAAGAGAGACACGTATGTGAGAATGCTGTTTGTAGATTACAGCTCAGCATTCAATACCATCGTTCCCTCGAAGCTGGACAGGAAACTGCAGGATCTAGGACTGAGCAGCTCCCTCTGCAGCTGGATCCTTAGCTTCCTGTCTGACAGACGCCAAGTGGTCAGACTGGGCAGCATCACCTCATCCCCCGTCACACTGAACACTGGTGCTCCACAGGGGTGTGTACTGAGCCCTCTCCTGTACTCACTCTACACCTACGACTGCACAGCCACTAACAGCTCCAACATCATTGTGAAGTTTGCGGACGACACTACAGTGGTGGGTCTTATCACCAACAGTGATGAGACAGCTTACAGGGAGGAGGTCAGCGCCCTGACCCACTGGTGTCAAGACAACCATCTCACCCTCAACGTCGCAAAGACAAAGGAGTTGATAGTGGACTTCCGGAGGTGCAGAGAAGTACACACCCCCATCACCATCAACGGCGCTGCTGTGGAGAGAGTGAGCAGCTTCCGGTTCCTTGGTGTACATCTGGCTGAGGATCTTACGTGGTCAGTACACACAAACAAAACAGTGAAGAAGGCGCAGCAGCGCCTCTTCTTTCTCAGGAGACTGAAAAGATTCGGCATGAGCCCCCGCATCCTCAGGACCTTCTATCACTGTGCCATTGAGAGCATCCTCACTGGATGCATCACCACCTGGTATGGCAACAGCACCGCCTACAACTGCAAAGCTCTCCAGCGAGTAGTGCGGTGCTCTGAACGGATAATTGGAGGTGAGCTTCCCTCCCTCCAAGACATCTACAGGAAGCGGTGCCTGAGGAAAGCGGGGAGGATCATCAAGGACTCCAGTCACCCCAGCCATAAACTGTTCAGACTGCTTCCATCAGGAAGGAGGTTCTGCAGCATCCGGTCCCGTACCAGCAGACTGAGAGACAGCTTCTTCCACCAGGCCATCAGACTGCTGAACACTTCATAGACACCTCAGCTTCACTACTGGAACTTTAACATTATGCACTCCATACTGTACAGTAATGCCACTGTTTTTGCACATGTCTCACTCTGTATATTTTATTTTATATATTTTATTTATTGTTTACTCTATTTAATTTGTAAAATATGTGTACACACACACACACACACACACACACACACACACACACACACACACACACACACACACGTAGAAAAATATTTAGTATACACATCCAGAAATGCATATACTATTATATATTGTACATATATTTATTAGTTTCAGATGTAGCCATTCTTGTATTTTGCTTGTTTACATTATTGTATTTTGCACAACTCTGTTGCTTGTGAAGCTCGCACACAAGAATTTCACTCACATGTGCTGTACCAATGTACCTGCACATGTGATGTGACAATAAAAGTGATTTGATTTGATTTGATTTAAAACACTGTTAGTAATCACACTCCTAACCTCCCACTGAGCTGCACCAGCGTCTGATATTATCCAGAAACCACACGGCAGCAGAAATTATTTTCCTCATCAGTTGTTGTAAAAACATGTCAGCACATTATTTTAGAGCATTTATGATATCACAGTTTGGGATTTCATCAGGAAGAGCATCCAGTGTAATAATCTGCCAAATCAAATATGCAGAGCTGCCCACCTTGGTGACCCCGTGTGACAAAGAACTACACAACATATGTAATATTACTGGTTGTAGAAAGTAAAATGTGTTTTCTGTCTGTTTTATTTGATTGATTTTGATTTGGGGAATTAGACCAGCAGTGAAGTGTGGGCCACCATTCTGGCTCTGATCTGGCTTCATGGTTTCAAGATGGATGCAAAGGACGAGTGGGAGCTTCTGGCTATGAAGGCTGCCTCGTGGCTCTGTGCTCACAATGGTACTAGCAATGATTGTAACAGATAAAATAACAGCTTTAAAAAACTGTTTCATTCTACAGCTTTCCTCCCACAATCATTATTTTAATATCTGTGTTGTGTTTTTAGCACCGTGTGTGTCAGAGTGTGTGGATGCTGGAAATGTCCTGCTGGGCTGCAGCGTGAAGAAAGAAGCTCTGGGACTCTGAGAGTTTTCTTAAAGTAGCTTCATCTTCAGAGTGAACAGAAGCAGGTCTGCTTACTCCACACTGCCTTTGATACAGAGCTGTTTTATATCATCAACCCCTTTTTATCCATAAAACACTTTCATTCTGCTAATTGACACTGATTGATCCTTGACAGGGCTCTAGACTAACTTTTTGCCATGGGCGTACCGGTACGCCTAACTTTAAAAAGTTAGGCGTACCGGCACAAAAGTTAGGCGCACACAAATTTTATAATAATTTATATAATATAATGTGTTTTTCTGGATACACTGTGCTTTTTCAGCATTCAAAGATTGATGACACCGTGTCAGAGCACTGGCTATGAATTTCAGAAGGATCAGGCCTTAACTTAACAGAAAAGTTATCAATAGTTATTTTCTTATTACAGCTACATCCACTTCTGTCGTGCCTAGGCTGCTCACTAGGGCTGGGTATCATCACTGATTTCTATAATCCATTCGATTCCGGTTTTCAAAGTCCCGATTCGATTCAACTTAGCCTCAGACAGTCAGAAATATTATAATTCTGATCATTTATCAGTACTGACTTCATCAGAATTGTGAACATCACAGCAGATGCCTTTGTGTGAAAGTAACTGAGAATAAAACACAGAAAAACATGAAGGAGATTTTCCTGGTCTGGCTTTTTATAGCAGATAACCTTAAAAATATTCTACAATGTTCTGCATATAAAGTTTAAATTTCTTCAGTATTGAACATCAGAAAAAAATAGGCTTTCTTGTCCGAGGTCATTTAAGTGAAAAAAAGAAAAAGAAAAGAAAAAGATAGCAGCGCTGTAAAAAACGGTAGACTGGTGGGTAATAAGCGAATGAATAATACAGAAAACAGAGATTGGAGACGGGAAACTGTTCTTGAAGTACAGAGAGAGATAGGGAGAGAGAGCTAGCTGTGCATGGAGTGTGATTTTAATAGTCGTGGAAGCAAAACAGCAAAATTCATGACGACATTGATCAAATGTGAAGCGCAGTTTGCTGCTTCTTTTGCTGCTGGCTCGGTGAATTTTGGTTGAAAGAGACAAAACCTGCAGCTCAGAATCAGCGCAAAAAGACATAATCACAGACCGGACGCATCAGAATCGCTGAGCTCCGACAGCGTGTCCGTCTAAGGCCGTCGGGTGAGAAAGCCGAGAAAGACAAAGTTGATTCTGATGCGTCGGGTCCGCTCTGTGTTTACGTCTTTGTGGGGAATCCGTGTACCTGCTCTCATTTGCTGTTTGGTTGTTGTTGAAATGGTTTTGTGAGGTTTAATCTGAGAATCTGGCGTTTCTGGCAAAACACAGTTATATTTAAAAGTCATTCAGGATTTAATGAATTGATATCGCTTTATTCAAGCTACTCACCTCCCACTTCCACCTGCACTTTCATCTGGACCACGGCGAATCAGAGAGGTCCCGCCCCTTACTATCTGTGATTGGTTTAGTCCACGATAGGGGCAAAATGTGTGTCTGTTGTTGACCACAGGGAAGGTTGCAGATTCTTTTTTTTTTTTTGCTACCTGAACAGTTGGTCGCACAGGTGCAACCAAATATTTCTTTTTAGTTGCACCACTGAAAAATTTGGTCGTATTTGCGACCAAATTGGTCGCATTCTAGAGCCCTGCTTGAACGTCTTAAGACAGCACATAGTCTTCATTCATGTTTGCTTATTCATGACTGTAGTTAGAGTTACATCTGAATTTTCAAAAACTGCCTGTTTTGTAATGACTTTTCAAATAATAATTAGCATAAAAAGTTATGAAATCTATGTTTGGTTTTTTTATTTCTTTGTTGTAACAATTTTGGAAATAAATTGTATATTGGCGTAAAAGTATCAATATATTTGAGGTTTGAGCAGCAAAGTTGAGTACCAGGGTTTTGCTCCTGAATAACTTCCTAAGTCTTCTCTGCCAATGCCAAATAGCTTTCTGGGTGCTGCGCTGCACTGTCAGAGCACACCTCCTTATCTAAGGTTTTCTGTGTTTCTTATTCTCTTTAAAAGTTCTGCTGAGGGCCTCCTATACTCGAAGTCTAAGAGCCAACTCTGTTCTTTGGCTCGACTTTCTTTCATAATCTTTTCATTTTTGTGAGAAATAAAACACAATTTAAGAACAGATTGTCATAAAAAGAAATGACATCAATAACTACACCAAGGACATTCAAAACAAATTTTAAACTTGGCTTAAAGACCATAAGTCTGATCTGAAAATGTCGACCAACTTCAACATTTAGATTGTGACACTAACTTGTCTCTCTTCCACAAGTGTGTTTCTTTTGTCCTGCTCCCCTCTCCCTTAACCAGTTGTGGCAAATGGCTGCCCCTTCCTGAGCCTTGATCTCCCAGAGGTTCTTCCTGTTAAAAGGGAGTTTTTATTTCCCACTGTTGCCAGGTACTTGCTCAAAGAGGATCATTCAATTGTTGGGTTTTTTTTCTGTATTACTTAGTGTATTTACCTTACAATATAAAGCACCTTGAGGTGACTGTTGTGTTGATTTGGCGCTATATAATTAAAACTGAATTACATCTCTGAAGAAATGTTACATGCATGTTTTGTTGCCTTTTTAAAGTGATGGGGGAATAATTGTAATGGGCTAATAAAGGGACAGATGTGCTCTGTGTAAAGATCAACCCTTTGACCACCATTCACTGCATCATTAATTGCTTTAACTTATAGTCCATAATGCTGTAAAAACAAAAGAAGGAAAAGCTGAGTCATTTTCACATTTTTATTGAGGTTTGAATTCAGAAACTCTGTTGCTGATCTCAGTAAATGAAACGGGATGTCTCCGAAAATTTACAGTTGTGGATAAAACAGGGTGATGTGTTATTGTCAGGTTTGAGTGAATAACAGGACCCAAATGCAGGACTTCCTGAGAAGCCACAGGCAGTTTATTTACTTCACTTACTATTTATATCAGTTTGGCCAGCAGTCACGTATAGGTTCAAACAAAATGGCACGAGGCTGCAAAAATATTTATCATCTAGTAATCTTTATTAATGAAAGCATGAGTGTACCCACCAAAACACACCAAAGAACCCAACCCCTGTAACAGCAACTGGCTTCTTTTTATTCTCTATCATTCAGGTGAGCATCTGGAATAGCCCAAGTCTGGGGGAAGCAAACCAAATGAGAAACAAAACATCCACATATGCAAACATCAAACCACAATATAACACATGGAAGACATTTATATTTTGTACAAAGTCCTATGAATAATACAATATGTGTATGCTTCAGTCAATTGCATATAAATTAGAAACACCAAGAGTGAAACTTCCCCAACCTGGCACAAAATCAAATTCAAATTCAAATTTTATTTGTCACGTACACAGTCATACACAGTACGATATGTAGTGAAATGCTTGGACAACTGCTCGTGACCTAAAGAAAACAAAAAAAGGAAAAGGCTATGAATAAGATAGGAAATAAATATGAAAAATTAAAAAGGGTAAATTTAACTAGGAAGGAATAAAATATAAATTAAGGTTAAAAATGAAATAACTGTACAACACAAATTAGAATGAAGGGTAAATTTAACTGGGAAAGAATAAGATAAAATATATAAATTAAAGTTGAAAATAAAATAACTGTACAACAAAATACACAATATAGAACTGTATAAGAATGTATGAAGAAATATAAATAAATAAATATATACACTATAACAGCAGCTGTACAAGTATTAACTGGAAATGAAGAATATAATGTCCAGTGTTGTGCAATCCACATTATGTCTTGGATTTAAGTGATGAAGTGAAAACAAAGTCCAGAAAGTCCAGTGTGTGTAAGAACTATATGTGTGGGTCAGTACTGTGTGGTGGTGTGATTGAGAGACCGTATCGCCTGCGGGAAGAAGCTCCTCCTCAGTCTCTCTGTGTTGGTCTTCAGGGAGCGGAATCGCTTTCCTGACCTCAACAGAGAGAACAGTCTGTTGTTGGGATGGCTGAGGTCCTTCACGATCTTCCTGGCCTTGGTCCAGCACCGCCTGCTGTAGATTGAGTGCAGGTCAGGGAGCTCGGAGCGGATGGTGCGCTCAGCTGACCGCACAACCCTCTGTAGAGCTCGTCTGTCCTGCATGGTGCTGTTCCCGAACCAGGTTAAGATGTTTCCCGTCAGGATGCTCTCTATGGTGCAGGAGTAAAAGTTCCTGAGCACCTTGGAGGGCAGTTGGAAGTCTCTCAAGCGTCTGAGGTGGTAGAGACGCTGTCGGGCCTTTTTTCACCACGGTGTTGATGTGACAGGACCATGACAGGTCCTGCGTGATGTGAACTCCGAGGTATTTGAAGCTGTCCACTCTCTCCACTGGGCACTCGTTGATGACGGGGGTCTGGTAGTTCCTCTCCTGCTTAGTGCTGAAGTCCACTATCAGCTCCTTTGTCTTACTGACGTTTAGAAGGAGGTTGTTCCTCTGGCACCAGTTCTCCAGATTCCTAATCTCCTTCAGGTAGGCCGTCTCGTTGTTATCAGAGATCAGGCCCACCACGACGGTATCGTCAGCAAACTTGATGATGGTGGTGGAGCTGGTAGTGGCCACACAGTCATATGTGTACAAAGAGTACAGCAGGGGGCTCAGAACACACCCCTGGGGGGGTGGTTTACTCCAGGAGCTCATAGACAAGTAACAAAATCAGTTGTTGTGCTTCACCTTTGCTCCCAGTGTGTCCTGCCCATTATTAACCAAGCTCTCCCTCTGTTACACTGGAGTCCTTGCCAGTGTTTCTCACCCACGTTCATGTGATTAAGATTCCTGTAACAAACGAAACCTTGTATTCCCGTGAAAAGATCTTTTTTATTGAGTCTGCTTTTGGCTAAAGGCCAACGTATCGACCTTCCTTGGGACAGAAAATAATCTGTCTTACTCTTAATACTCGTCAACAACACACACAAAACAAAAATGAGCATTTAAATTTAAATGACATAAATAACACTGAATATAAACAGTCTGGTTTTCTAATATTGAAATGAAAGAAATTCTATTTTTTAAATTCAATCATTTTGAATTTTTAGCAGCACTGCCAAACTCTGATTCCTTCTTTAATAAACCTGGAGAGTCACTTACCTCTGTGTCAGTACTTACCAAAATATTGCCTCTTGCCCCTCTGACAGATGACCTCGCCTGAGAAAAAACAAAAAAAAACAACTTAAAATGGCTGCAACTGCTGTGTTCCCTAAATTAGTACAAATGGGGGGGAAAAGGAGAGTAGGCATGTTAAATATTACAGTTAGATTTTCTTAAACTTTCACTCTTAGAAAGCATTCTGTTTTAAAGCGAGCACTTCAAAGACATGATGTTTGTGCAGGTCTCCACTCCTTCCTCCTCATGTTATCCAGCCACTGGTTCAGTCTTGCTGCTCCATCATAACCTTTAGTAAAACGAGAGGCTCAGAAGCAACAAGAGTATTGTGTGAAAAGAGATCTGAATAAACAAAGAGTGGCAGACACCCTGGCTGTGTTGTTTCTTGCTATTAGCAACTTTTGGGGATTAAGAACAATACAGATCCTTTTATAGATGATGTTTGCTGGGTATTCATGCATGCATCATCCATTAATGTTTGGGAGGAGGGGCTGATTGACTTTGTCAGGACTGTTTTTCCCAATAAGCCACCAATATTAAACTTGACGAGCCTTATGGCCAACTCAACCCATCAGATCTTTGATGTGTTAAAGCCAACAACCTGCTACAAGACACATCGAGAGGACTGATGAAAAAAGAAAGTGAACTGGATTTTCTTCGAATTTAAAGAAAGAGCAACCGTTAGGTTTAAGCCCTCAATTTAGCGTTGGTTAGTGAGCAGACAATGTAGCTTGACAAATAAGTAAATTGAATTAAAGGGAGGGAAGAAGCAACTTGAAGCCTGAACTCCAGGAAAATCCTAGGAAGTTGAGAAGGGAAACAGCAGTTTACTTTGGCTGCTGCCAGCCCGACGTCCGTAAATACCTGTTCTTGCTGACACACTTTAATTATCAAGATG
The DNA here is from genome assembly GCF_900408965.1 of Simochromis diagramma. Classification (NCBI taxonomy): domain Eukaryota; kingdom Metazoa; phylum Chordata; class Actinopteri; order Cichliformes; family Cichlidae; genus Simochromis; species Simochromis diagramma. Next base: position 5,041 of record NW_024386777.1, on the reverse strand, counting down.
GTGCCGACAGAGAAGTTTTTTTTTTGAGAACGTCACTACCACCACTGAATAGACAAGATTGTAATACACACGACGGCTTTATATTGATCCCTTTGCAGAGGTTGAAATGTCTTAAAAATAAATCTCAGAAATCGGTTTTGTTTTCGATGTGAAATTATTTTTTCAACAACAACAAACAGAAGCATCGATGTGAGCATCGGTCCAAACAAAACAATACAAAGATATTATTAAGTAGCGAACATATTGCACTTTGGCTACTGACTAGAGAGCCACGAATTAAAAAACGAGGAAATACAAAGAATTACTCGAAGGCAATTTGATTTATTGAGAAATTTGTTATTAAATACTTGAAGAAAGAACGACATAAAGTTTCTTTATTTGGGGGCCAAATTGGTGCCAAATCAATAAATGAGCAGTAGAAGCGACCGTTCACAATGGAAAATGTAAAACACGCACTTGCCACTGCTATTAAGAACATGTTGGCTTTTTGGTCAATGTGACGGACCAAAGAGCGAACAAAGAGTTTGACCCAATTGATCCCTAGGAGCGACCGTGGAGAGGAAAAGCTACCTTTTAAACAGGAAGAAGACCTCTGGCATAAACAGGCTCAGGGAGGGCGCCATCTGCCTCCGACAGGTTGGTGTAAGTGAGTGTTTTTGTGCATAGTAAATATTTAATTACTGTGACTGTTTATATTAAATAAATGAAATGACATATATACTTACCTGAAGCAGACGTGATGGGGGAAATTTCTGAAAAGACTCACACAGAAATGAGCAGCCTTCAAAGTGGTTTATTAATTTGAAGACTGCTCATGTGAAATGCTGTGTGGCTTACGCAGTGTCTGCTATTTATGAAATACGTTCTCTGAGTCTTCGTTCCACATCCCAGCGGGATTTATCTGAGACGCATTTCAATTCCAACATCTTTCTGAATTCCTGGGTTTGACCAGGTCTTTTAGGATTGCCTTCCATGAGCGCCTGGCAGAAGAAAGCATTGTAATCAAAAACTTTAGTTTCTAAGTAAATGCGAGAATTATCAAAGAAAGTCAAAATAGAATTCAGCCATAATTGTGAAAAAGTCCACACTGACGCTGACGTCAGAGGGGAAAAAAAAAAAGCCGCCCCCCCCCCCAGCCTGACAGACAGTTCACTGACACCAACAGGAAGCATTTGGTGAGAAAGCTGTCCGGCAACAGAACTTTTCTTCGCCGCTTCCATGAAGTTTATTGATTATACGGAAGCCCCAGTGCGGCACCAGCTCGCACAGAACGCGCTTGATGTCTGAGGAGGAAACACAGACAAATCCAATCAGGGGTTTTGATTTTCACCTGATCTGATGGTGATGCTGGGGTCACAGATACGCTTAACAAGGTGTGAAAACTTAATTCAAACCCATAGTCACCAGCTGTTTTAGAAAGCGACTCGGGCTGCACCCAGTGAACCAGAAGAGGTCAGATCTTCCTTGGCATGCGCTGAAGAGGCATATTGGCAGTTGCCGTGCAACCCCTGGAGTAACGCTCACACAAGTCATTCAGCTTATTTGTCCATCCTCTCTCGGGATGGTGTACACAATGATTACGGTGTCCAGTGCCGCACAGGACACACAAGAGGGATTGTTTTTAATCTAAAGAATCAGAGGAAATTTGCAGCAGTTAGAAGGATCAAACTTGTTAAACAAAGATGCAATGGAGACAGGGCACCGCTGGCAACATGGACCAGAAAGAGGTGGCATAAAGACAGATGTAGAGAAAAACAGCTGAGTAGACCTCGTGGTGTCACCCCCAAGCAACGGTCAAGGAGGTTTAACTCCAACTCCTCTTGGTGATGGGCCCCAGCGCCAGGGTGCGGAATGTATCGCAAGCCCCTCGATCTGGTTTCTCCTAAGTAGGAACATCAAATAGTGTTAAAACTCAAATCCTCACATAAATTGAAAAGAATTAATGATAAGCGTAGAAAATCAGTTTAAAAACAACAGCCAGGTCGCCTGATCAGCAGGCTGAGGCCGCAGCCGGAATCTCTGAGGATCGAGAGACTGGCTGAAGCTCCCTCCCCTAACTTTTCGTCATTGACAGGAGGTACACCCACGAGAAGCCCTTTAAAAGTGCAGCACCTCTGGATGGTGTCGACAACCCCTTCGGGTTTTCCTTTGTTCTGGGGCTGAGTTTGAGAGCTGGAGTTCGAGCAGGGGCTGGGAGATAAAGGAGGAGCTGGAGCTAAGGGAAGGATAAGCCTAAGAAGAGCTGCAATAGTTTTGGGGCAGAGAGAATCCAATTTTTTTTAATTGGGTTTTTGTTGGCTCCAATGACGCAAACATTGTTGGGCTGGTCACCAGCCTCACACAACAGCAAACTTCTTTGTCCGCACAGATTAAGATCAATGAAATTTTTTTACTCACATTTTCTGTTTGTTTTGCAGCTGAAAATGAACAAGACTAAAGTGCAACTTTAAAGGGGAGGCAAACAATGTAGGTAATAAGTGTTTTTATTTAATTACAATTTTTCAATGGTTTTCAATTCAAACAGAATCAGTCTTAATTAACCTTTTACCAAAATTTGTATTCAAAATAAAAACGCGAATCACAGCCTGGATAAAAAGTGAAGCGGAAAGTTTCAAACTTTTTGACCTCTATAGGATGTTACCATGGCAACCTTAACATGTAAATATGTTTTAGCAATGTGGTAGAACATCTGGGTTGGAGGGTTTAATCCTCTCACCAACAGCTGATTAAAAGTCTGAAGAGTTTTAAATGTCTGACATTCTGACTCTCATGACGTCGATTTAAGAACTGACCTGTTTCTCTCTTCTGTAGCTTTTTGAACCCTCACTGGAATCTGACTTCTCCTTGAGGACGAGAAAGAGGATTGGTATGTACTTTTGTTGTGCCATGAATGCCGGGTCCTCTCTGGAAATGAGATTTTTAATCTCAATGAGATTTTTTTTTTACCTGGATAAATAAAGGATTAATAAAAAAGAGTGTCCGTCTTTCGCTCCAGCTTCAAGCTGGGCCAAAACTCATGACTTTTATAATATCAGGTAAATGGTTTTATACTATTAAAAATGTTTGTGGAGTTTCCCTTTATTTTTTCGGCAAAAAGTTGATCATAAAGAGGTATAATAATTAATGGAAGAACACTCACGAACTCCGTGACGAGAATCTTTATATCACTTTAAAGGTTGGTTTAAAAAAAGGAGAGGCAAAAATGATGTGTGTCCTAATTATACTGATATTTGTCATTAGACCATTCATAAGCATAAAAGTCAAGAGCATATTAGCAAAAACAAACATATTCCCTTTTTCTGTCAATTTGTATGGTTTTAAACTAAAATAGGCTGTAAAATAGGTTTGGGTTGTCGCAGTGATGTTTCTTCTGTCTCACTCTCTCGTCGCATCTCTAAAGTAGAGGCCAGCTGCTCCTGACCGGCTCTGCAGTCCTCAACACTGAGCAAACCCAGGCCCACGTAGGTAAGAAGTGCTGATGTGTCTGTGTGTGTGGTTGTGACTTATTACTGAGAACTAAAATATGAATGTGTTTGGGGTGTGCAGGGCAAGCTTGGCTGCAGGACACAAGTTGTGAAAGAGATGTTGAACTGCTGAGGTATGACAAAAGACGCCCACAAGGCAGCCACTTGCTGTGGGGAGGCAGGACGAGGCCTCTGCTTGAGGCCGGGTGAGTGAAAAATAAGGAAATCATTAGTTTGCAAATAAAATTCACCTGGAATTTTAAGTGTGTTGGGAATATATTAGAAACTGTAAACTTGACATTTTTCTGTCCGTTTCTGTCCTCTGATTTTCATGGCTGCATGGGGAGTTTGTGGTTGTAGGTGAATCAATCTGAAAAATATGAGTAATACCTCGCACCAGCAGAGGCCAGAGTAGTCAGAAGTGGGTGTTAGAGTTACAAAATATTTCCTCAAATTTTCCTCAAATCGTAGCCTCGCACGCAGGGGCCTCACCATCTATTTCCCTCTTCCCGTCAGGACAGTCCTCTGCTCCTGTTGAAGAAGTTTAACCAATGGGGCTGACTATTCAAACATTTACAGTGTGGGGTCGGTTGTGAACACATCGTCCCAATGATTGTATTCATGTGATCTCAGTGACTTAAAGTGATATCACTGTAAACAACATGTTGCCTTTGGGATGAGTCTGCAAACTCCAAGGTATGTTTGATTTACGTGCTAAAACAGATTGACTGAAAGCATACTTGTATACCATGCCAAAGAGTTGATTTTGCGTGGTGTAGATGAAAAAACTCTCCTCTCTTGCGGTTTGTCTTTACTGATGGATAGGTGGGAGCACCAAGAAGTGATTGAGAATTCCAGGTTCTCTGCGTACCAAACATGTGTGTCTTAAAAAAAACAGCTGTGTATTGCAGGTGTGTCTCTTTTGAGATTGGGGGAAGGGGCCAGCTCTGCTCTCATCAATGGATGGGCCAAGGAAGGAGGGGCACGCCAGTTCATCACAGGGCTGACAGGAATGGCAACCAAAATAAGACAATGAAGTCAACAATTATCATGAGAAAGGCAAGAGGATAATATTATTTGAACAGAAAGACATAAATTCGCAAAACAAATTATGAAAGGGGGGGCGGATATTGTTTGTGCAGGGTTGTTTCAATTATTTTCAGGTGATGCGTCGCTGCAGGTTCCTCTGCAGACTGACCTGTGGGCGACATCTCGTCAATTTGGAGGTACCCCCCAAAGGAGAAGTGTTTCTGTCACTAGTCCCTCTCTATCAACACGAATGTCACAACACTGGCCAGGGTCAGAGGATTCACGGATTTATGGGCCCAGCTCAACTAGGACAGGTAGGAGCAGCAGCCTCTTCATGTTGTGGCAAACTAGATCAATCGCGGGGACATACTGATTTGAGGAAAATCACCTTGCTTTTCAAAGAACACTGACAACCAGAACAGTAGAGGCCACAGCCCTGGCACACGGTATCCCCACCCACCTCCCCCATGCAGGCGGTGGGCCTTCGTGAGAAAGAGGAGCAGCTTATGAAGGTGACAAGGTGAAAATAGGGTGATTGAGGTCGGTGC
>NW_024386776.1:0-37870 GCF_900408965.1 Simochromis diagramma | reverse complement strand
CAGAGGGACAGATGTTGATAGAGGAGAGGAGTTTGATTCTCTGGACTTTACCTGTGAAGCAGCAGCAGAGGAGAGTCCAGATGAGGACGCAGATCAAAGTCATGTGTTTGATGAGGAGGATTTCTGTGGCTTCTGTTGTGATGAAGGACAGCTGTCAGTCATCCAGTGTTCAACTCTCAGGACTATAAACTCTCCCAGAGCACTGGAGCATGGTGCTGCTGATGCAAAGTGCCTCTATGGAAATGACTGCAACAGGGAGTGGGATCGATCTGATGATGCTGTTGATGATGTTCACTGTAAAATTTCAAAAAGAACATTTCTTCCTCCTTCTATGAAAAATTCAATTCTTTTTATCTTGATCTGGTGGTGAATCAACTGATTTTATTATTAGTTAGAAAGATATTTCAGATTTTGTATAATTATATTTTTGAGTGAATGTATGATTGTAACCTCGTGTCTTAGGTTACAATCATACATAGGTATGTTTTTAAATAGGACATTTTCTGCAATCCTCTTAAAAAACATCTCAGCTGAAGGAGAAGACAAGAAAATATTTCAAGAGCAAACCTGAGCCCTACATTGTAATAATACTAGTGTTGACCAGTCTGGACTGTGCAGGGTGCCAGTTCAAGCTCAGTGGTGCGCAGACGACCACATGCCCCATGGGATTAGGGTATCGCTGTCATGGTACTGGGTCTCAGACCCAGTGTTTTGTGTATTTTAGTGCTATTTCGTTGTTTATTGTATTTTTTGGCTGTGTTCCCTGTTTTATTTTTGTTTTATTTTAATTTTGAGTCTTGTGTTCTTTGTTCGTTGTATTAGGTTCACTTCTCCTTTCCCGTCATTATGTTAATGTCAGTCAGCTGTTTCCCCATTTGTTCCCACTTCCCCATATCACCTCCTGTATACAATACAATACAATACAATTTTATTTATATAGCACATTTAAAAAAAAACACATGTATGCCAAAGTGCTTCACAGAACGAGTTAGAGCAATAATAAATACAAATACAAAACACAAAATACAAAATACAAAATACAAATAAAATATACTAACAGGCGGGTGACATAACTAACCAATAATACACCAGGCGTAGTAGGCACAACCCAAAAGGCTGAAGGTTAAAACATTATAAATATTAATAAAGCGAAAAAGATAACTTACAGTACACCAAAAATGCGGGCTGTAGGAGGCGGGGAAAGCAAGGCTAAACAAATAAGTTTTTAATTGAGATTTAAAAGATTGAATTGAATCAGACGCCCGAATAGCTAGAGGGAGGTTATTCCAGAGGTAGGGTGTGACAGCAGCGAATGCACGGTCACCTCTGGTCTTGAGCCGAGATCTAGGTCGCACCAGGAGCATTTGGCCTGCTGATCTAAGCGCTCTCCCAGGGATATAAAAGCTGAGGAGATCCGTAAGATAGCTGGGCGCGGTGTTATTTATGATTTTAAAAGTGAGCAATAAGATTTTAAAATCAATACAAAATTTAATAGGGAGCCAGTGCAGGTCGGAAAGAACTGGAGTAATAGACTCAAACCTGCCAGTTCCAGTTAAAAGACGCGCAGCCGCATTTTGAACGAGCTGTAGTTTGTGAACAAGGGCAGAATGGAGACCAAAAAAAAAAGATTCAGCCCAAGGGTAACAAGTATAAAGAGAACAGCATGGGACCCAGCACAGACCCCTGGGGGACACCAGAGGTAACAGGGGCAATGGAGGAGGCGTAGGTACCCATGGTGACAGAAAAGGACCTGTGTGTATTTTTTTCATACACTTGATTAATGAAAACATTCTTGGCAAATGCTTTCGCTTTCGTCCGCCGTATGTATTTAAGTCGGTGTGTTTTCTGTATGTCTGTCATGGTCCTGAGTCTGACGACTCTGTGTTTTGTGTGTATTTATATTATTCTATGTTCTTTGTTTATTCTGTTATATCTTTTGTTAAGGTTTTCCATTTGTTAGGGTTTTGTTCTGTGCCTGCCTGCTCCCACTTCTCCGTGTTCGTTAGCGCTTCAGGTTTGTTTTCTTAGTTTTTTCCAGTTTAGGTTTTGTTAGTTTCCTCCACTCCTCTGCCGTTTCTGTTTGTACCTCCACCTTCTCTATAAAAACTCCCCTGCATCTCAGCTGCCTGCATCTTGGGTCCTCATTAAATTCCACACGGCTCATCCACGAGCCCTGACAATGTCATTGACAGGTCGTCTGTTATACCCACCACAATTGTCACCGTTGTCACACTTCTCATAGTTTTTTCATAGTTTTCATTTTTGGTTCAGCCCTCAACCCAAATAAAGGCTCGTTTTTTGCTGAAACCTGCAACTCCTCTGTCATCATCTGCTTTTGGGTCCTGTATCAAAAAAGCACAGGCACACCCTGCCGTGACAGAACGATCTGACGCAAGATGGACCCAGTGGATGCTGTTCGTGAGGAGGGTGTCACCGTCTCTGGAACATGTGAGCATACATCTCTGGCACCTCGGATGTGTGGACAAAGCTGGTGGGAGTAAACACCATGGAGGTGATTCTTCACGGCAATCCCGAACTGCTGGAGATCCCGTCGGCTTCGGCGCTGATCTGCTATCTGGTCCGAGCCAAGGAGACGATCCAAGCCCGGGAGTTGCTGGATTACTCTGCCCACTGCGGCTGCAGCTGCCAGTTGGACTGCACGCCTGCCGTTTCTGCTTCGTCCCCGCCAGCAGTCCCCGCGCTTGCTGGTTCGGCTTCGTCTCAGTTACGAATCCGTCGCCAGCAGCTCCACTATTCGTGGCTCTCATGCTGCCGTGACATTCAGCGTGCCTGACGCCTGCCAAGCCAATGCTATGCACCTGCGCAGAGTGTGTGTAGCCAAGCCACTGGGGGCTTTTCTGCCATGGCCTCACCAACGACGTCACCACTTTGTATGCAGTTCGCCACCACAGGCCTCCCCACAACTATTTGATCATGGGCTATTGTGTTGCCGACCTCCGGGTCGTCCTCTGGAGCTTCATTGAAACTTCATTGATTATCATTCTTTTGATTTTTGGGCCATGTGCTTTTTGTATTGGATTGTCTTGGACTAAAGTGCTGTTAACATGTAAGCAGGACAGAATAAATAGAAAAGTCTGTTTTCCAAAAGACGCCTGCACATGTAAACAGGGCCTCAAAAGTGAAGGACATTTAAAAAATATTCAGAGGAAAGGTTCAATTTGTAAAACTTACTTTAGATTTTTAGAAAACTCACTCAGTGAAACACACTTTCAGTGATTCACAATGATGTACATGCTGACCACAGGATGCAAAAGTTAAACCTGACCACAGCTCAGAATCATTCATCTCTGTTTTAACTTCACATTTGTATATGTTTTGTAGAATAACAGGACAACCTGTGACACTGGACAGACTTGAGTTTCATGCCCTGAACAGGTTTTGTGATGTAGTGTGTAATAACTGCTCCTTATCGTTTGTAACCTGTGTGTGGGAGTACACACAAAATAGTTTTTTGATGCAGTTTGAAGTTTAGTGAATGTAGGTTGAAAGTACATTTTAATGTTTAGAGTAGTGCTGTTAGCGTTAATTTCATTAAAATGACGTTGAAGCCACAACTGCATTAACACCACAAATCTCTCTTAGCGAGTTAACGCAGATCGCCCCGTGCGTTGGCTGCACGGCGTCAACGCATTAGCGCAGTTAGATCGTTAACGTGTTAGCGGCGTGCAGCCCCATGCACAGAGAAGGGCTGCAGCCACTGGGGAGCGCCATATTGCGACCTCCACAGTAACCGGAAGCATGTGACCTCCACACTAACCGGAAACACGTGATCTCTACAGTAGGCGGAAATGCGTTCCTGCATGGATCATCGTCTGTGGAAACCTTGCAAGTGGATTGTAAAGGTTGGGACAGAGTCTGTCATGTGTAAATTTGCCGTTAATAATTATATAATTCTAGGAATCATCTAGTTTGCTTACACTGATTATGTTGGCACTTTGTTAGCGTTACAACAACGGTCAGACCCCCGAGGTATCTAAACTTGCAATGTGTGTACTTTTGACACCTCTGGTTAGCTTTTAGTGGTCAGTTTCAAACCAATTAGATTTTTGCTTGTTATTGAACAAATTCACTTCACTACTTTTCTCTATCTGACATCAATGCACATTGTTCCCTTTACTGCATATTGCACTTTATTTATGTCTCTCATTCCACCTGCATCAACATTGTAGCGTTTGTCACAAAGACAAACTTACATTCTGCTCTGTTTTTTATTGCCCAGATGTTAGTTAGCCTTTGCTAAATTGTCTGTTATATGTCAATAGATACGTATGTCACTAATAAAAGTGTCTGGTAAATGATGTTTTTGTAAAGAATTTTCTCCCAAATCTCTTACATGCTAACTGTAACGTGTTATTTCTGCTAAAACCTGAACTTAAATGTGTATATGGTGTTTATCTGTTTTTCTCTGTTTATTCTGCCTCCAAACCAGAATTGCAGGGTTAGGTTTTTTTTGTCCTTGCTACATTTGGAGCGCTTAGGCCTAATAAAATATTGTTAAACCATCTGCTGTCTCTGCTCTGGGTTTCTGCGCCTGAGTTCAGTTCAGTACAGACCACTCGGTCCCGTGGCAGTAACAGCATTGTTTATACTTCTTACTTCAAAGTAAAAAGCTTACAGTTGCTATTAACATTAATGTATTACCCTGTAATCAATAATATTTTTATACATTTTATGCATTAACCCTCTGGGCTCTATCCTGGCCATTTGTGGCCACTTCACTTTTCTTTTGACTGCTACACTGCAGTGGACCAAAAGAATGGTGCAGGTTTGATCTTAATGTGGTTATGGCGTTAACGTCATTTTAACAAGATTAACGCTGACAGCACTATTTTAGATTTTTTCAAACTCTAAAATACACAATATATCACAGCCATAACCTTTTGGTTACTGAGGACCAAAACTGGATAAAAACTCTAAAATAAATGCAAATTACATTTTTGGAAAATTGTTTTATTGTGTTTCATTCATTTTTATTTCATAGTTATAATAATAATATGTCATGAAATTATGATTTAAAGAATTCATATTGGTGAGTTTGTTTGTTTCAGAGTCAGAGAGCCGTGTCTCTCTACAGTCAGAGGTTTTTGTACGGCGCCTCAATCAGTTTGTATCACTGTGGTGGACTTTTGGTGGAGGAACCAGACTGGATGTTGGAAGTAAGTTAATTAAACTGTGTTTATTATTAAATATTGTATCATTTATTTAATACTTATTTGTTAGGCTGCTTAGATGAGACAAAAGTATTTTTTTTATTTAAAATAGTTGAGTTTTTAATGTTTGTCCTTTTTACTGGACTAATTCAGATGAGCTCTGCGAGTTTCTCTTGTTGAATCTACATTTCTGTCACAGTAAAATATATGTAGACAAGAGTAAACTTCATCATCTTATGATTAGTTTGTAAATTTCCACCACATCAGCTGCTGTTTGGATGAGTTAAAGTTTGCTTTCTGATGTTTTTATCGTGTCAGATGTTTCAGATTTAGTTTGAAAATCATGTGAGCTGTTCAATAACATTTCAAATCTATATGAATGAGTAGCTGCTCTGTGCTTGTGTCCACTCATTTCTTCAGTCGTCCATGATTTAGACTTCTAATCATTTTAAAGCCAAACTTCTGCTGTAAATGTTTCCACATCTGCTTCTTTTATTTCCAGTGTAGTTTGAACATATTTCAGCTCAAACTGTGTGATGATTCTCTCTGTGCTGATATGCATGAGAGGTTTCTTAAAGGGAAGTGAAACAATGTGTGAGTGAATGACTGGTGGAGCAGAAAAAACACCTGACAGAAACTTCTTAACGGAGAAATTCAAATTGTGGTTCCTGTCCTCTAAGCTGATTGGTGTTTCCTAGGTGATACCCGCCCCGCCCTGAAGGTGCTGGGTCCCTCCAACAAGGAGCTGGAGCAGGGGAAGGCCACGCTCATGTGTGTGGCCAACAAGGGCTTCCCCTCAGACTGGAGTCTGTCCTGGAAGACGAGCGACAGCAGTGGCAGCAGCAGCATCAGAGGGGAGGAGAGCAGGACTCCTGGAGTGCTGCAGAATGACGGCCTCTACAGCTGGAGCAGCACCCTGACGCTCACTGCAGACCAGTGGGGGAAGGTGGGCTCTGTGACCTGTGAGGCCACCCAGGGCTCCCAGTCTCTGGTCTCAGAGATACTGAGGAGAGACCAGTGTTCCCAGTCCTGATGTCAATCACTGAGTCTTTGATGCTGTTTTTCCTCTTCTCTCTGTTTCTTTTTGTTTGCAGATTTTTAAAAAAGCATCAAACAGTCATGTTTCCATCTCATAATGACAACAATCAGAGCAACAATCTCCTCTAGTTTCATCCTTTTGTGTCTGTTGTAAAGCTGATATTTCAAACTCTTAAAAGAATAAAAACGTACCGAGAAAACATGTTCTTTGACTCTGTGAGTTTAATAAATGCACATTAAAAAATAAAGACTTTGTAATATTTGTAAAACAGACCAAAATAAAAATGTAAACAGACACATCAAGTGTAATGTGCAGTGAAAATGGTTAAATATATTTTTTAATCCACATATTAAATATTTCTCTATAAGATGTTGAGGTCATGTCAACCATAGATTATCTGTGTGCTCTTCATAATTTCTACTCTCAAAGCTGTTTTATGATCTACATTTTAATCTGATCTAAAACCTAATAAGTAAAATTAAAGAGCAGGGTGTCATCTGTATGTTTAAACAGAGATCATTTAAATCAAGTTTAAGTGAAGATTTACTGACATTTGATTAATGAACTATTTGGCAGTGAAACTGTGATGAAGCACCAAAGCAGAGAAGAGTCTAGAAGCTGGTGGTGGCAGAGGTGAAGCAGGTGGAGACTTAGCTGAGGATCTCTAATTGTCAGGATGAGGTGGAGATCAGGAGTCTGAGAGTTAAAGCACACAAAACAGAGGCTGAGTAACTCACAGAAGGAGGCGAGACAATAACTGGACTCAAATAATGACGACAGAATTGAGCTTGAAGTGGACATGATGTTAAGAACAGACTAACAGAACAAACACAGGAATGCATGCAGATGAGAGACTACAGGTCTGCTTTAATCAACTTATATAGAAGTTAATCTCTTCTAGTGTTCACAGCAAAATGAGAAACTCACTTCACTAAACCTCTTAACACAAGAAAAAGTCCACGGTCTGTCAGGAGGATGATCACATCTTATTTTCAGTGGTTTCAGATTTAGGTAGGACTTTATATTAATGTCACACTTTTAAGCATTAGTAAGATATTATTTTAAAGAGAAACATTTTAGTTCTTTGTTCTGTCTACATTAATACTTTGGAAACTGACTAAATAACTTTAGGTTTTTACAACAGTAACAGTGATTCGTTTGTGCTGGAAATATCCAAATGAGGCTAAATCTTCACTGAACACATCCCCTACAAACACTGTTATAACAGCCTGCTTGATTTGTTAATCAGCAGAATATCAGAATATTATAGACACTAGTTGTGATGTGACTACAATGATTTTCTGGATTTGTGTGATAACAAGGACTGCAGCTGAGCTCCACAGAAGGATCAGTTTAATATTTAACAGCTTACAAATAGAAAAGAGCTGCTCATCAGTGCAGAAACACTGACAACAGTATTTGTATTTCTAATGACAGCTTGTTATATTTTACAACTTGGATTAATATAAAAATCTTTAATGAGCAAAAACAACATTTTTTTACTTTGTGGACCTTCCAGCTACGTCTTTTCATCTGAACTTATTGTTATAAATGTAGAAACTAAGAATGAGTCAGACTGATGGGCTGCAGAGAACATCAGTCATCTAAAAATAATGTTAATGTGTTAAACATCTGGAGCCAGTGTTGTGTCTGTATTCTGTGACTCATTAAACATTTATCTTTTTATTCGGGGACACCACTTCATTTCTTTTTTCATGTTACTAACAACGTATTCAATAAGTTTATGTTTAGATTATTTAAATTAAACTTTATTTTTATGTTGAGCTGTATGATATTTATTGATTTTATTTTCATATATTTTAACATAAAGGTCTTATTTTACTGATAACTGTTAAAATTTAACAAATCATAGATGATATTATGGTGGTTCTAGTATGGAATGGAGGTCAAAGGTCACGATGAGTTTTCTCTATAACTATTCGACTTGTTGAACATGTTGACTGATTTTTACTTAATTTTTAGGGAAAAGAGAAAAAGAAACTATTTTTAGATTGGAAGCAAATGTGTGTGTGTGTGTGTGTGTGTGTGTGTGTGTGTGTGTGTGTGTGTGTGTCCTCAGTGAACTGTATCAGTCTCTGCAGTATCTTCCAGCTGCAGCAGTCATTTCAGTTTCTGTTCAGTCTGACTGATGGAGGTTTTTGTACGACTGTTTTTCACTGTGTGAACACAGCTTGACTGTTGATAACATGAAAACTCTGACAGTAATAAACTGCTGCATCTTCAGCCTGGACTCCACTGATGGTCAGAGTGAAGTCTTTGTTCGATCCACTGCCTGTAAAACGAGCTGGAATCCCTGATGCTCGACTTCTAGCAACATAAATGAGCATTTTAGGAACTCCTCCATCTTTCTGTTGGTACCAGGCTAAACGGTTGGAGTACCGGACATTCTGACTGGTCGTACACTTGATGCTCACAAATCCTCCCACAGCAGAGCTCACTGCTCCAGGCTGAGTCACTGTGATCTGTCCTCTGGACTCTGAGGACACAGAGACAAAAACATAAAGCAGCTTCATGGTTTTGTGGGCTTCATTTCAGAGGGACAGATGTTGATAGAGGAGAGGAGTTTGATTCTCTGGACTTTACCTGTGAAGCAGCAGCAGAGGAGAGTCCAGATGAGGACGCAGATCAAAGTCATGTTTTTGATGAGGAGGATTTCTGTGGCTTCTGTTGTGATGAAGGACAGCTGTCAGTCATCCAGTGTTCAACTCTCAGGACTATAAACTCTCCCAGAGCACTGGAGCATGGTGCTGCTGATGCAAAGTGCCTCTATGGAAATCATCTGACTGAAAACAAGAACTTGAAATGTTTATATGTAACATACAGTTAATGCTAAAACTCACCAAATGTAACATTTTCAGTTTTGTGTAGTTCACAGCTGTCATTTCAGTAAATAAAATTAGGTGATGATATCAAAGAAAGTACATTCGCCTTCAGTTCTAATTCTCTACATGGTAGGACACACACACAGAAAAGATTTTCACATTGTTAGAAAATTATTTCAATACAATCTCTGATGAACAACACCACAACATATTAAACGATATCACCTTTTATTAAAGAAGAATTGAGGTGTAATGGAGACACATTGTGTGGAAACTACCCTCATAATCAACTAAAAACCCAGAATAATTTGAAGTAATAACTTTCTGTATGACTTTAGCATTTCTCATATCGTCAGTGGCACTGACATTCCTGATCTTTGTTTTTCTAATCACATGCCTGTGATGGCTGAACTTGCTTTTCTCAGAAATAATCAAGAGTCTTAACTGTAAAGCTGAGCTCCGACTAAATAATGCAGCTCCCCAACCAATCAGACAGATGTAGAGGAGAGCTGAGTGAAGATGGATGAAAGAGAAACAGGTGTCATGTGTTGTACTACGAGATTCTTAAACTCTCAGGAGGCTGTCATCATGAAGCATTTTCCTGATGTTGTGTAACAGACCCCATATCTTATTTAGCAGTTTTAACGCTGTTGCTAATCCTCCTTGTGCTGCTCCTCTTGTAGAGTCTTAACCCTTGTATTATGTTGAAAAAAAATCACATTGATTATGTTGCGGGTCATTTTGACCCGTACTGTGTAAATCCACTCAGAATTGTCAAAAAACTGCAATAAAACAATAGCAACTTTATTTTCCATTAGAAAAACATTTAGAACACAGACATACAACACAGTTTGAATTACCATAACTCTTTTTAAGAACAATTTAGTAAAAGTTTTTCCTTCTTTACAAACACATTTCTTTTGAACTTTCCCGATTTTCTCAGTTTTTCAGTGTTGAACATTTTCAATTTTGTCCACATGATGGACAGAACGTGACTGTGTGCTTTCTGCAGATGTACTTTTTGCATTTCTCACAAACAGTGCTTGTTTTAATGTCTTCTCGTGAGGGACAGACCTGGCATCTTTTCCGTTTTTTTACACCTGTATCCACTGGATCCACTGCAGATTGGTTGGATGGTGCACACTTGACCTTTTCAATGACAGCTGCTGCTGCTGGGGATCGAGCTGGTCTGAATCGCATCTGGATCTTGGGAGTGACAAGACTTTTTCCCAGTTCTTCCAGGAAAAGGCGACGTCGGTACAATTTACCTGCATTCCAATGTTGGTTGATTTCAGTCCACAGGACATAGGCATTGTAAGCAGACACATCCAAAATGTTGTAGAAAATTACCAAGAGCCAACGAGCTGTCTTGCGCTGGCAGCTGTATGTCGCTGTGACTTTGTCAAGATTGTCCACTCCTCCTTTGGTGAAGTTGTAGTCTAGGATCATTTGTGGTTTTTTGTCTTCTCTTGTGCTCAGAGATGCATCTGTGTGCATTGTGCTCATGACAAGAACATTCTTGTTTTTCTTTGGGCAATATGAAACAACTGTTGCTTTCTCATTGAAAACAAATATTGAGGAATGCAGAGATCTTCCCTGCATCTTTCAAAATGACCCGCAACATCATCTTTGTATACAAACACTGCAGAGACATTCCAGGACACATCAAAGTGTCCATATTTTACACACCAGTTCATGACCCCAGATAAGGAAAAGTCATAAGCTTTCATGAAGAAAAAGAAAGGATGACCAGTACTTTGGTCAACACAAAAACTGGAATGGGTCAAATTGACCCTTAACATAATAAGAAGGTTAAGGAATGTGGGAGAATTTATTGAATGTTTTGTTGACAGGATTGTCTGCAGTCTGTCTTTTGACAGTTTCAAGCAGGTGTTGTCTTCATTGTTGGCCAAAGCAGTTACCCACTTGAAACCTCATCTAAACAACAACTGGGACTGGGCCATGTTCAGCACTGTGTAGTATAACCTGTTCCTTTAACAACAGTCTATTAAAGTCTAAGAACTGTTGAGAAAGAAAGGGCTGGACTGCAGGTAGGCCAGTGCACCACCTGTACACTTTTACTATGAAGCCATGCTGTTTAATAGATGCCGTATGTGTTTTCGCTTGTTTAATTCAATTTTTTTTTCCATTGGTGTTGATGAGTTCAATAACAAAATGTCAGATTCTGTAACATTTTGCAGTCTGATAACTCAGTCAGTGTAATGTGCAAGTGTCCATGTTTAACTCGTGTGTTTTAAAGGAGATCAGAGCTGCTATGAAATCACAACAGAAGGTCATTTTATGGAAGCAGAGCGTCTGTGCACCGTAACTTTGTTCTGTACCTGTTAATGGATTAACTTGTTCATCACAGCACTGAGCAAATAATAATCAAGACAATACCATACTTGTATCTATACTGAATTGTGCTGTATTAAGTTGTTTTCTGGGAATGTTTAATAACTTACAAGATATTCAAAATGTTTATTTATCAAGAGTATTAGTGGCACTGCATACAAACATTTTGAAATCATAAAATATAAGCTTTTTAAATAGAAACTTTTCTTTTATAATGTAATGTTTTTATAATATAAGCTTGTTTCTGACATTATAAAACAAAGATTAATAAAAATAAAATGAAAGGAGTTGCTACATTTACTCTTAAAATTACTTTTTTTTAATCAGCAATGATATTTACACTGTATTTTACTCTTTTAAGCCAAGTTGATGAGATATTTCAGTTCTCTATATTTCAATATTTTCAAGCTGAGTTCAAAGGTCATAGCTAAGCTTTTTTCAATACACGGCCCAGCTTTCTTTATCATCATTTTTTAAGCAAGAGGAGATTCTCTAGACTTTCTTCAACTTTTCCTTACTACGTGGAAAATGATGGTAGTTGTTTAAGAGATAACAGCGAGTATCTGTCAGTGTGTGTGTGTGTGTGTGTGTGTGTGTGTGTCCTCAGTGAACTGTATCAGTCTCTGCAGTATCTTCCAGCTGCAGCAGTCAGTTCAGTTTCTGTTCAGTCTGACTGAGGGAGGTTTTTGTACGACTGTTTTTCACTGTGTGAGCACATACTGACTGTTGATATAGTGAACACTCTGACAGTAATAAACTGCTGCATCTTCAGCCTGGACTCCACTGATGGTCAGAGTGAAGTCAGAGTTTGATCCACTGCCTGTAAAACGAGCTGGAATCCCTGATACTCGACTGCTAGCATAGTAAATGAGCAATTTAGGAACTCCTCCATCTTTCTGTTGGTACCAGGCTAAACGGTTCCCACTATCTACACGCTGACTGGTCGTACACTTGATGCTCACAGATCCTCCCACAGCAGAGCTCACTGCTCCAGGCTGAGTCACTGTGATCTGTCCTCTGGACTCTGAGGACACAGAGACAAAAACATAAAGCAGCTTCATGGTTTTGTGGGCTTCATTTCAGAGGGACAGATGTTGATAGAGGAGAGGAGTTTGATTCTCTGGACTTTACCTGTGAAGCAGCAGCAGAGGAGAGTCCAGATGAGGACGCAGATCAAAGTCATGTTTTTGATGAGGAGGATTTCTGTGGCTTCTGTTGTGATGAAGGACAGCTGTCAGTCATCCAGTGTTCAACTCTCAGGACTATAAACTCTCCCAGAGCACTGGAGCATGGTGCTGCTGATGCAAAGTGCCTCTCTATGGAAATCATCTGACTGACTCTGGACTACTGGAGTTCGTTATTATCAGGATATCCTAAAAACTGCCTGAAAAGTTGATTCAAAATTAAAGATGCGAACTGATAAGAATTTAATGATTCAAATTCCATCATTGACAAATAATTGACTGATCATTATTCCTTAGATATTTCCTTCTATTGGGAAAAATATGTAAATGTGAGTTATTATTATTGTACAGCACTTTAGATTTTCTCAACTCTGCAAGTTCAGATTGTGTTACACTCCTACATGTTTATCTAATAGTGTGTGTGTGTGTTGTGTGTGTGTTGTGTGTGTGTGTGTGTTTTGTGTGTGTGTGTGTGTGTGTGTGTGTGTCCTCAGTGAACTGCATCAGCCTCTGCAGCTCAGACTCTAGAGCAGTGTAGACGTGTTCTCTAGAGTGATGAGTCTTCTGCTCTGGATAACTGTGTTTGTCATGTAATTGATTGCACTTTTAGTTTCCCCCCTGAGGAATTGCCACCTTAACGTCATCAGGGGGTTTGCGTGCCTTAAAAAGTGAAAATTAAAACAACAAAAAGTAAAATAAAATATTGCTAATCAGATTCTAACAACTAAAAACATGACATTTACCTGAGTTGGATGGCCTATTTTAAAAATATTCAAACCCAACAATAGCACTTCTCACTACTGCCAATATTACCAAAACTAAAAAGGGTAGGCCAAGTTATTAGAAAAAACAATTCATGTCTTTTCCTACAATTCTCAAATTAATTTGTAGAACTCAACAGATTTCTTCTTGTTTTAAGCTTATTTGTTTTGTAAGGAACTCAACTCTGTTTGCAGCTGTACAGCTCAACTCTCCTTTCTCCTTAATTCAACAGTCTCCTGTTTCCCTTTCCAAAAACTCTTACAGATTTATCCATATCCAAGTTATTTGTTATGGATTTTTTTCTCGTGGGCCAAGATCAGCAAATTCCTCTTTCTATTATGTAACAAAAGTAAATAATCTTTACTAAAATCGCTGTGATTACATCATTGTATGAAACGAGGAAACTGTTGGTTGCAGAGTTGAAAACTGGGCGGGGCTTTGTGTTGGGTCTTACTGACACAGGTCCTCGAGTCGGCTCTGTGCAGCAGACAGGCTCACAGTGGTGCTTGTGGGATTGAGAAAGAAACACGTCTCTACCAGACTGAAACTGTAAGAAGAACAATGGCCTAGTCCCCCACTCACTGTACAAATGTAGATGTATTTTTCAGTTGTTAATAATCTCACGAGTCACTGTTACTCCCATCAGCCACCACGTGGACAAGTTGTTTGTTTAGATGATTTATTCCAAGTTTCCCAACAGGATCGTTCAGCATCGTCCTCATGAGAGCTAATTTAAATAAAGGCAGTTACATGTAGAAACATCACAGCAACACCCGCAGTGCACCTGTGCTTTACTCGCTTTGTGTCACTAAAAAACGAGTCTATTCTCAACATTACTTCCGCTCCACCAAGTTTCACAAAAAAGTCCTTCAATTAAAGGAAAATTAAATATTTATATATTTCTAACAGATACAATGAAGAACATTAAAATAATTCACTATCAGTTACAGTCATTATAATTTTGACAACAGAAATTAGCTGGTCACATTTGCTCTGCCCTGCCCACTGAAAAACCTGACACGGGTTATTTACATACTAACAGTGATTAGATGTTTAGCTGGGGGGAGGGTGAGTGGGTGTTCTCTGCCGAGTGCTGTGAGCCTGCGCACAAACAGGACACAGAGTGAAAGAGCGAACGAGACGTGAAACCTATCATCTCATTTGTGCCTTTTTCAGGGAAATTTACTGTAGTAACTCTTGTCGATATTCAATTTGTGGGCAATCTATTATTTTCTTTCTCAACTTCTAAACGCTTGGCTTAAAGGGGTGTGGCCCCCTCTTGCCCCAGCCTACAGCCGGCCCTGCTCCTAAACCTGGTGGCAAGGCTTCCCAGGAGAGTTGAAGCTGTTATAGTTGCAAAGGGTGGGCTGACATCACCCTCTGGATTAAGAAGGGGATTTCACTCAAGGTCATATGTGTGTGAAGGCAGATGAGCAATGATCACTGACGAGCCTGACAAAACACAGACACACTTTTTCATCTCCTGTAAAATAACAAGAGTCATAATATAGTCAAGTCACCATGAAGTGAAGAGTCTGTAAAACAAAGTCTGTAATCTTATTCATTCTTACACTAAATATATATTTATTTTTTGGCCAGGTACACAAACTCAGTCTTATCACTTAACTACTAAAGCAACTTTAGACATGAATATCAGCTTAAAGTTAGTGACTTATTAAAATGACAGTTTCTTTCCACATTTCAAACAACGCCGTCTAGTTTTAGATGTTATTAAGCTCTTGTTTGCAATAGTTAGAGAACCTGCTGCTAATGGGACAATCCAGTAATTATGTTGGAAATATTGTTTCACTATAGCTTTGTGTGTGTGTGTGTGTGTGTGTGTGTGTGTGTGTGTGTGTGTGTGTGTGTGTGTGTGTCCTCAGTGAACTGTATCAGTCTCTGCAGTATCTTCCAGCTGCAGCAGTCACTTCAGTTTCTGTTCAGTCTGACTGAGGGAGGTTTTTGTACGACTGTTTTTCACTGTGTGAACACATCCTGATTGTTAGGATAGTGAAAACTCTGACAGTAATAAACTGCTGCATCTTCAGCCTGGACTCCACTGATGGTCAGAGTGAAGTCAGAGTTTGATCCACTGCCTGTAAAACGAGCTGGAATCCCTGATGCTCGAGTGCTAGCATACTTAATGAGCATTTTAGGAACTCCTCCATCTTTCTGTTGGTACCAGGCTAAATTGTGATAGATGCTCCAAACATAAACATCCTGACTGGTCGTACACTTGATGTTCACAGTTCCTCCCACAGCAGAGCTCACTGCTCCAGGCTGAGTCACTGTGATCTGTCCTCTGAGGATACAGAGACAAAAACATAAAGCAGCTTCATGGTTTTGTGGGCTTCATTTCAGAGGGACAGATGTTGATAGAGGAGAGGAGTTTGATTCTCTGGACTTTACCTGTGAAGCAGCAGCAGAGGAGAGTCCAGATGAGGACGCAGATCAAAGTCATGTTTTTGATGAGGAGGATTTCTGTGGCTTCTGTTGTGATGAAGGACAGCTGTCAGTCATCCAGTGTTCAACTCTCAGGACTATAAACTCTCCCAGAGCACTGGAGCATGGTGCTGCTGATGCAAAGTGCCTCTCTATGGAAATCATCTGACGACTCCAACACGGAGTTTGGTTGACCTGATGATGATTGTCCATCCATCCATCTTCATCCGCTTATCCGAGGTCGGGTCGCGGGGGTAGCAGCCTAAGCAAAGAGGTCCAGACCTCCCTCTCCCCAGCCACCTCCTCCAGCTTGTCCGGGGGAATACCAAGGCGTTCCCAGGCCAGCCGAGAGATATAGTCTCTCCAGCGTGTCCTGGGTCTGCCCCGGGGCCTCCTCCCGGTGGGACATGCCTGGAACACCTCACCCAGGAGGCGCCCAGGGGGCATCCTTGCCAGATGCCCGAACCACCTCAGCTGGCTCCTTTCGATGTGGAGCAGCAGCTGCTCTACTCTGAGCCCCTCCCGGATGGCCGAACTTCTCACCCTATCTCTAAGGGAGAGGCCAGCCACCCTTCGGAGAAAGCTCATTTCCGCCGCTTGTATCCGCGATCTCGTTCTTTCGGTCACTACCCACAGCTCGTGGCCATAGGTGAGGGTAGGGACGTAGATCGACCGGTAAATTGAGAGCTTCGCTTTTACACTCAGCTCCCTCTTCACCACGACTGACCGGTGCAGCGTCCGCATTACTGCAGCCGCAGCCCCAATCCGTCTGTCGATCTCCGGCTCCCTTCTCCCATCACTCGCGAACAAGACCCCGAGATACTTGAACTCCTCCACTTGGGGCAGGAACTCATCCCCGACCCGGAGTGGGCACTCCACCCTTTTCCGGCTGAGAACCATGGCCTCAGATTTGGAGGTGCTGATCCTCATTCCCGCTGCGTCACACTCGGCTGCGAACCGTTCCAGTGCGAGCTGGAGGCCCTCACCCGATGAAGCCAACAGAACCACATCATCCGCAAAAATCAGAGATGAGATTCTGAGGCCACCAAAGCGAAAGCCCTCCGCCACTTGGCTGCGCCTAGAAATCCTGTCCATAAAAATTATGAACAGAACCGGAGACAAAGGGCAGCCCTGGCGGAGCCCATCACCCACCGGGAACGAGTCCGACTTATTGCCGGCAATGCGAACCAAGCTCTTGCAACGGTTGTATAGGGATTGAATGGCCCGTAGCAATGGGCCAGACACCCCATACTCCCGCAACACCTCCCACAGGACACCCCGAGGGACACGGTCGAATGCCTTCTCCAGGTCCACAAAACACATGTAGACTGGTTGGGCAAACTCCCATGCACCCTCAAGTATCCTCGAGAGGATAAAGAGCTGGTCCAGTGTTCCGCGACCAGGACGAAAACCGCATTGTTCCTCCTGTATCCGAGGTTCGACTAGCGGACGAACTCTCCTCTCCAGCACCCTGGCATAGACTTTCCCAGGGAGGCTGAGGAGTGTGATCCCCCTGTAGTTGGAACACACCCTCCGGTCCCCCTTCTTAAAGATGGGGACCACCACCCCGGTCTGCCAGTCCACAGGCACTGCCCCTGATCTCCACGCAACATTGCAGAGACGTGTCAACCAAGACAGCCCTACAACGTCCAGCGCCTTCAGGAACTCGGGGCGGACCTCATCAACACCAGGGGCTCTGCCACCAAGGAGTTGTTTAACTGCCTCAGTGACCTCGCCCCCGGAAATTGGCGGGTCATACCCCTCATCCCCAGACTCTGCTTCCTCCTCGGAAGACGTGTCAGTGGGATTAAGGAGGTCCTCGAAGTATTCCTTCCACCGCCCGACAATTTTCTCAGTCGACGTCAACAGCGCTCCGCCAGCACTATACACAGCGCAGGTAGAGCACCGCTTTCCCCTCCTGAGACGCCTGACGGTTTGCCAGAATCTCTTCGAGGCAGTCCGAAAGTCTTTTTCCATGGCCTCTCCGAACTCCTCCCACACCCGAGTTTTTGCTTCAGCCACTGCCCGAGCCGCATTCCGCTTGGCCTGTCGATACCTGTCGGCTGCCTCCGGAGTCCCACAGGCTAACCAAGCCCGATAGGCCTCCTTCTTCAGCCTGGTGGCTCCCTTCACCTCTGGTGTCCACCATTTGGTTCGGGGATTACCACCACGGCAGGCACCAACCACCTTGCGGCCGCAGCTCAATGCAGCAGCTTCGGCAATGGAGACGCTGAACATGGTCCATTCGGACTCAATGTCCCCAGTCTCCCTCGGAATGCTGTTGAAGCTCTGCCGGAGGTGTGCGTTGAAGATCTCGCGGACTGGGGCCTCTGCTAGACGTTCCCAGCACACCCTCACTACGCGTTTAGGTGCACCAGGTCTGTCCAGCGTCCTCCCCCGCCACCTGATCCAACTCACCACCAGGTGGTGATCAGTTGACAGCTCAGCCCCTCTCTTTACCCGAGTGTCCAGAACATATGGTCGCAGGTCTGGTGATACGATTACAAAATCGATCATCGACCTACGGCCTAGAGCATCCTGGTGCCACGTGCACTTATGAACACTCTTATGTTCGAACAGGGTGTTCGTTATGGCCAAACTGTGATTAGCACAGAAGTCCAATAACAAAACACCGCTCGGGTTCAGATCAGGGAGGCCGTTCCTCCCAATCACGCCCCTCCAGGTCTCGCTGTCGTTACCCACGTGAGCATTGAAGTCTCCCAGCAGGACAACAGAGTCTCCAGGTGGAGCACCTTCCAGCACCCCCCCCCCAGGGACTCTAAGAAGGCTGGGTACTCCGAACTGCCACCCGGCGCATAAGCGCAGATGACAGTCAGGACCCGTTCCCCGACCCTAAGGCGCAGGGAGCAAACCCTCTCGTCCACCGGGAAAAACCCCAACGTACCGGCAGCAAGCCGAGGGGATATAAGAATACCCACCCCAGCCCGCCGCCTCTCACCAGGGGCAACTCCAGACTGAGACAGAGTCCAGCCCCTCTCCAGGAGACTGGTTCCAGAGCCCAGACAATGCGTAGAGGTGAGCCCAACTATATCTAGCCGGTACCTCTCAACCTCACGCACCAACTCAGGCTCCTTCCCCACCAGAGAGGTGACATTCCATGTCCCTATTGCCAGTCTTGGCAGCCGGGGGTCGGTCCGCCAGGGCCTCCGCTCCTGGCCGCCACCCGGCTCACAATGCACCCGACCCCTATGGCGCCTCCTGCGGGTGGTGGGCCTGCGGGAGGATGGGCCCATGTCTCCTCTTCGGGCTGTGCCCGGCCGGGCCCCATGGACTAAGGCCCGGCCACCAGACGCTCGCCCTCGGGCACCCTCCCCGGGCCTGGCTCCAGGGCGGGGCCCCGGTAACCCTATCCCGGGCAGGGTAAACTGTTCCCTCGATATTCTCTTCATGGGGGTCTTCTGAATCGCTCTTTGTCTGGTCCCTCACCCAGGACCAGTTTGTCATGGGAGACCCTACCAGGGGGCAAAAGCCCCCAGACAACATAGCCCCTGGGATCCCTGGGACACACAAACCCCTCCACCACGATAAGGTAGCGATTCAAGGAGGATTGTTCAAAACACATTTAAAGAATTTTAGTGAATCCATATACACACATATAAAAAAAAGCTGAACCCTCAGGCCATCTGCTGCAACCGGTTCGGGTGAGAGAGGAGAAAACAAGATAAAAGACATGCTGTGGAAGAGAGACAGAGGTTAATAACAGCTATGATTCATTGCAGAGAGGTCTATTAACACATAGTGAGTGAGAAAGGTGACTGGAAAGGAAAACCTCAATGCATCATGGGAATCCCTGGCAGCCTACATCTATTGCAGCATAACTAAGGGTCAGCTGGTCCAGCACTAACTATATGCTTAAGGAAAAAGGAAAGTTTTAAGCCTGATCTTGAAAGTAGAGATAGTGTCTGTCTCCTGAATCCAAACTGGAAGCTGGTTCCATAGAAGAGGGGCCTGAAAACTGAAGGCTCTGCCTCCCATTCTACTTTTAAATACTCTAGGAACAACAAGTAGGCCTGCAGAGCGAGAGCGAAGTGCCATCGGCTAACCGGGTAAATGCTCGGTATGCGCTTTGGGATCTTTTAAACATCATTAGACGCGTTGCTGCGTGCTGTCAGTCCCGTCTGTGAGCGCAGAACAAGCCCTCACAAAACAGCAGTTCGGGGATGACGTCTCACACATGGGTCCTCTGTCGGACTACAGGAAAACCCGGACATATTCATCAATCTCGAAAATCCCCTCGGACGCCCCGGACAGAACGTGAAAAGTGGACGGTTGGTCACCCTACATGAAATGCTTCTGTTCGGTCAGATGAGCGACTGCATCATTTTGCAGCAGAGCAGCTAATCTCCAAATTTTAACTTTAAAACACCAAATCAACCTCTGGCTCCTTTTTCCATTATAAACTCAGATTTGCGTGAACAACAGTCCCATAATGCATTGTGTCGGTCACGTCAAAATCCAGATGGACGCAGCAGTTTACATGTGGTGGTGTGGCTGCTAAAATTAGAAGTGTTAGCGCTTGATCCTTCATGTCTTTAAAGATTGGGATACAAACTTCTCAGTGAATCTGGACAAAAGCTATTTTTAGCACATACATGTCAATAATAAATGGACGCTTCTATCTGATCGTGTGTTGTCACTGAAAGCTCCTCAACAGGTACTGACTGTAACTCGAGGTGAGATTGTTTCATCTGAAAGTCTAAAGTGCAGGATGAACTTTGAATCTCAGAGTAAGGGTTGTATACATGTGACAAATATGTCACTGCATATGATTTGGATGTTATGTATGTGTAGTTATGGACACATGTGATTTAATCATGAAAGCAACTCATGACTTCTGTTCTTGAGCCGCAAATTTATGTTTAGATTATTTAAAATAAAATGTAGTTTTTATGTCGAGCTGTATGATATTTAATGATTTTATTTTTGTATATGTTAACAGGAAGATCTTATGTTACTGATGATTGTTCAAATTTAACAAATCATAGATGATATTGTGGTGCTGGTAGAATGAAACTGAGGTCAAAGGTCATGATCAAGAGTTTTCTCAACTCTTCTCAACTTCGGAACCTCTTGACTTATTTTTAGTTAAATTTAAAGGAAAAAGAGAAAGAAACTATTTTTAGATTGATCTCAAATGTCTGAAAAGCTGTGTGTGTGTGTGTGTGTGTGTGTGTGTCCTCAGTGAACTGTATCAGTCTCTGCAGTATCTTCCAGCTGCAGCAGTCACTTCAGTTTCTGTTCAGCCTGACTGAGGGAGGTTTTTGTACGACTGTTTTTCACTGTGTGAACACATACTGACTGTTGATCTCATGAAAACTCTGACAGTAATAAACTGCTGCATCTTCAGCCTGGACTCCACTGATGGTCAGAGTGAAGTCAGAGTTTGATCCACTGCCTGTAAAACGAGCTGGAATCCCTGATTGTAGAGTGCTAGCAAAGTAAATGAGCAGTTTAGGAACTCCTCCATGAAATAAATAAACTAGTTAAAAAAAAAGAAAAAAAGACGTATAATGGATAAACAGGCTAATTAGATTTACTATGTTAACACACAGTAAATCGTGTTTGTTTGTAATAACTTGTATTCCTATGTATTATCTTGATAACAATGATAATGTTTGTAAATAAAAATATTATATTTATTAATCATTAATTTTCTCCCTTCATTTTTCACAGCTTATTAAAACTGATTATTTCAACATTTTAATGAATGAAGCAAATATTTTGTGTTGTCAAAAAGGTCGAACCAGTATTGAGATACAATTAATAAACAGCATCAAAGTAAACAATGAAGTAATGTTGCAATTTGTACATTTTCAGACTGAATACATAAAACTATTTTCTGACTTTAATGAATATTTTTGATATCAGTATTAGCATTGTTGCTATTTGATTGGGGATCAGCCATCTGTAAAGTGTTTGGAGACTCATTGTTTTTACAAGACTTTAAATATTTTTGACTTTATCAAAATAAAAAAATAAAAACACTAAAATTTATTTATTAGAAAACAAAAAGGTCCTGGTTTAAATTGATATGATTATGAGATTTGGATATCATTGCATTTTGTGAAAGTTGCCTGAAAAGCTGTGTGTGTGTGTGTGTGTCCTCAGTGAACTGTATCAGTCTCTGCAGTATCTTCCAGCTGCAGCAGTCACTTCAGTTTCTGTTCAGTCAGACTGAGGGAGGTTTTTGTACGACTGTTTTTCACTGTGTGAACATCTCTTGACTGTTGATAACATGAGCACTCTGACAGTAATAAACTGCTGCATCTTCAGCCTGGACTCCACTGATGGTCAGAGTGAAGTCAGAGTTTGATCCACTGCCTGTAAAACGAGCTGGAATCCCTGATTGTCGACTGCTAGACCAGTAAATGAGACGTTTAGGAACTCCTCCATCTTTCTGTTGGTACCAGGCTAAACGGTCATTGTTATAAACATCCTGACTGGTCGTACACTTGATGCTCACAGTTCCTCCCACAGCAGAGCTCACTGCTCCAGGCTGAGTCACTGTGATCTGTCCTCTGGACTCTGAGGATACAGAGACAAAAACATAAAGCAGCTTCATGGTTTTGTGGGCTTCATTTCAGAATTAAGAAAAAAAATACAAAGAAAAACTAAACTTTCTTTCTCAACATAGGAGACACTAAAAATGTCTCTTTCAGAACATCAGTGCAGGTTAAAAAGTGTAAATGTCAGAATAATTTATGTCACAAAGATGAAGTTAAAGACTTGATGAACTAAACTTTAAATCTTCAGATCAAATCATGTGAAATATTTCTGTGACCAAGAATGTAGCTGAGCAATCTACATACATACATATATCAGTACTGCAGTTTACTAAAATATTCTCATTTAATAACTGCTTCCCAGTTTGAATATTTACAGGAGAGTTTCTTCATCACAGATCTGACTCACAGTATCAACTGTTTTGTGTTTCACATGTTCTTCTGTGCGAGCTCGTCAGGATGGACACAAGTCTGATGTTTTGAGTCAAACCCACATTAACATTAGTTATGAAAGTTTAAGTTGTATCAGGGCCTAACAAAGGACTGTGAGGTGTGTGTGTGTGTGTGTGTGTGTGTGTGTCCTCAGTGAACTGTATCAGTCTCTGCAGTATCTTCCAGCTGCAGCAGTCACTTCAGTTTCTGTTCAGCCTGACTGAGGGAGGTTTTTGTACGACTGTTTTTCACTGTGTGAACACAGCTTGACTGTTGATATAGTGATAACTCTGACAGTAATAAACTGCTGCATCTTCAGCCTGGACTCCACTGATGGTCAGAGTGAAGTCAGACTTTGATCCACTGCCTGTAAAACGAGCTGGAATTCCTGATTCTCGAGTGCTAGCATACTTAATGAGGAGTTTAGGAACTCCTCCATCTTTCTGTTGGTACCAGGATAAAAGGTTCGAGCTCCAAACATCCTGACTGGTCGTACATTTTATGGTGGCAGATCCTCCCACAGCAGAGCTCACTGCTCCAGGCTGAGTCACTGTGATCTGTCCTCTGGACTCTGAGGATACAGAGACAAAAACATAAAGCAGCTTCATGGTTTTGTGGGCTTCATTTCAGAGGGACAGATGTTGATAGAGGAGAGGAGTTTGATTCTCTGGACTTTACCTGTGAAGCAGCAGCAGAGGAGAGTCCAGATGAGGACGCAGATCAAAGTCATGTTTTTGATGAGGAGGATTTCTGTGGCTTCTGTTGTGATGAAGGACAGCTGTCAGTCATCCAGTGTTCAACTCTCAGGACTATAAACTCTCCCAGAGCACTGGAGCATGGTGCTGCTGATGCAAAGTGCCTCTCTATGGAAATCATCTGACTGAAAACAAGAACTTGAAATGTTTATATGTAACATACAGTTAATGCTAAAACTCACCAAATGTAACATTTTCAGTTTTGTGTAGTTCACAGCTGTCATTTCAGAAAATAAAATTAGGTGATGATATCAAAGAAAGTACATTCACCTTCAGTTCTAATTCTTTACATGGTAGGACACACACACACAAAAAAGATTTTCACATTGTTAGAAAATTATTTAAATACAATCTCTGATGAACAACACCACAACATATTAAACGATATCACCTTTTATTAAAGAAGAATTGAGGTGTAATGGAGGCACATTGTAAATAAAAATCTGAGGAACATAATAGCATATAGATCTGTCTCTCTTATTATTGTTTTCTTTTATTATTTTCATACGGTAAACCTTCGTTCTATAAATGGATTCTGATTCCATCAGTCAGCTCTCTGACTGCAATTCCATTCTGCATATCTCTAGATCCTTCCTCAGGTTAGTTTGTACAGCAGGATGCCCTTCCTTAATGTAGCAATAATATGACGGACAGCTGTCTTAAACATAACATACTCTTTCCCTCTCAGTGATTCCTGAATAAATAAATAATTCATGGCATCTTCATAAAGAACACAATTTTTATTTCCACCAGTGAAAAAAGTGAAACAGTTTTAGCAGAAAAAAAACATTTTAGACACATTTTTAACAAAGATGATTTTAATTGTGTGTCTTTTAGAACTGAAGAAGCTTCTCAGATAAGAGGTGAAACATCTTCAAGAAACTCAAAGAAGTCCAGTTTGTTTCTTTCTAAGCTCCTTACACGACCATGATCTGGATGACTGAGGACCTGCACAGACTGTTTGTCAGAGTTTCTCCATCATAGCAGAACATCATTGTGGTGAACCTGGCTGCATGCTGAAGCAAAGTTTCCACAGAGAGTCTCACCCTGAACAAGGAGCCCCGGCGTGTCCAGCAGTAGAGTCAGTGACTCTTCACTTTTTCTAAGTGAAGATATTTTAAAACACAGCAGAAGATTTATTTTGAATTCATGTTTGTGAAACTCCATCTGCTGAAGAAAATCACAAGTTTTGATTGAAGTCTTCACACCTCCACAGTGTTTTGTCAACTTCTGTTTACAAGGTCAAACTGAAACAATTATTCTTAATTAATTATTCAGTCTTGAGCTGAGTGATCTCTTCCAGGATGACAGGAAGCACTAGAGACCAATGAATGTTTGAATGAGAATAAAAATGATGTGATTCTCATGCTATGTTTTCTACAGTCACCTGAGCTCAACATCTTTTCCTAATTTCTTGCCTCACAAAACTCTTTATCTCTGCTTGGCCAAAGCTAACAGCCATGTCAACCACCATATTTTGTGGCCTCCTTTGCAACTCTATCTGCCCTTTCATTTGCCCTTACTTCATAGTGCACTGGAATCCATAAAAAAACAACTGTAAGTCCCATTATGTGTGTTTGCTGAACTTCTGCTAAAACTTCTGCTCTACCTTCTGAATGACTGTAGACTGACCAATGATGAACTTGAATCTGAACAAATGACTGCATGTGAAGGCCTCATGTCTTCTACTCACTGAACAGCTAATAGTATTGCGAGCGTTTCTCCAGCGTATATGGAAAGTCCATCATTAATCCTTTTTCCCTATTTCCACCGTAAACTCCGGGACCACAACTGCTACACCAGTTTGACCGGCTGTGTTCTTTGAGGCGTCTGTATATATTTGAACAGGGTTATAATATTGGTCAATGTACACCTGTACTGTATGAGAGTTTAAAATAAATGCCTTATCATTATTCTTCTTGTCTAACAACGTTAAGTCTACTGTGGCATCAGGAAGTATCCATGGAGGTATTGCTGGTAACGGTACTCTTTGACTAATGTTTAACTGATCCAATTTAAATTCTGTTGCTCTTCTTCCCACAATCCATCCAAAGCTCTTTGTTTCCCTCCTTTCTTTCTCCCAGCAAGGTTTGAGTACTTCATGTGTTGGGTGATCCTGTCCGTGGCCCTGTAGATTTGCCCAATAATTCAGTTTGAGCTGTTCTCTTCTCATTCCTAATGGCATCTCTCCCATCTCGACCTGTAAAGCTGCTGTTGGAGTTGTTTTAAATGCACCTGTGCAAAGTCTTAATGTCTGATACTGGTCTAACTTTACCAGAGTTGTGTCTGCTGCTGAGTTATATGCTACACATCCATAATCCAATATCTATCTGACCAACTCAGTGTATATGGCCCTCAAAGACGTCCTATCCGCTCCCCACTCCCTCTCAACCAAACACCTCATTATATTCAATACTTTTTTACATTTGTTCACCACTTTCTGAATGTGTGCAGCCAAAGTTACCCTTACATCAAACCACAATCCAAGAAACTTAAATTTACTCACCCTTTCTAATTCTTGACCGTACAACTTAAGCTTGACATCTTTACCAACTATTTTCCTTGTAAAAAAAATTATCTTGGTCTTATCAACTGAAAATTTAAAACCCCACTTATATGACCAGTCTTCAACTCTTCCAATTGTTCCCTGCAGTTTCTTTACAATATGCTCTATAGTTTTCCCTCTCTTCCATATTGCTCCATCATCAGCAAAAGGCAAACGTTCAACCCCTCTCTTTATATCATTAAACACATAATTTATTATCAAAGAAAATAACAAAGAGCTCACTATGCTCCCTTGAGGTGTACCGTTTTCTACTGATAGCTTCTCAGAGTAAACCTTCCCGATCCTCATGTGGATTTGTCTTCCATTTAAGAAATCCATTATCCACCTGTACATCCGCCCCTGATGCCTAATTTACTGATTTTAATTAGTAGGCTTTCTCTCCACATCATATCGTCTATGTCAAAAAACACTGCAACTACACCCCCTTTATTTATTTGTGCTTTCCTGAGTTCATGTTCCAAACACAATACCAGATCCATTGTATTTCTTACTCTTCTGAACCCACTTTGATGTTTAGATATATAACCTTTACTTTCTACATAGTATATTAATCTTTCATTTATAATTCGTTCCATTACTTTGCAGACATTCGATGTTAAAGCTATAGGCCTATAATATCCTGGGTTTGTGTCATCCCCCCTGGTTTACGTATGGGCACCACCACAGCCTCCTTCCAGCTTTGCGGCAGTTTCCCACCCTCCCAAACTCTGTTATACATCTCTAACAAAAGATCTTTAGCTGACTCACTGAGCTGGTTTAACATGATATAGCATACCTGATCTTTTCCTGGTGTTGATAATTTAGATTTCTGGAGTACTCCATGTAGTTCTGTCTTTGTAAAAGGAATATTTAATGAATCATCTGTATCCCCTACCAGTTCCAATAAGTCTCTGTTCTCTGTAATTGTCATTTCTCTTCCTCGTCGCCCTTCCTCACTAACACTGCCTGAACTGTGGATTTTAACAAAAGTTTTTGCCAACACATTTGCCTTTTCCTCATCTTTTACTGCTGTTACCTCTCCATCCCTCACGATTGGATAACCATATTCCCTTTTCATACCATTCGTACTTCTAATCATTGACCAGATATTCTGTATTTTTGTCTCCCTCCCCACTGAATTATAAACACCCCTCCAGAAGTCCCTCTTTGCGTTCTTTTTACCTTAGCTTGCAATCTTTTATTTTATATTCAATGAAATTCTGAAAAATGTGATTCTTCTTTAATGTCTTAAAAGCCTTATTTTGATGTTAAATCACTTTATCGCACTCCTTTGTCCACCAAGGTACAATCTTCTTTTCCCCTCTACCTTCTTGCCTCTTTATCACC
The DNA here is from genome assembly GCF_900408965.1 of Simochromis diagramma. Classification (NCBI taxonomy): domain Eukaryota; kingdom Metazoa; phylum Chordata; class Actinopteri; order Cichliformes; family Cichlidae; genus Simochromis; species Simochromis diagramma. Next base: position 10,471 of record NW_024386776.1, on the reverse strand, counting down.
CTGCTTGCCTCCTCTAAAACTGCCTTACAAATAGAATAATTTAACTCATCCACCCCCACATTCATATCAATCTTTTGCATTTCTTGATCACTAAATATTCTAAATGTATCCCAATCAGCATCACTAAAACACCACTTCTTCACCCGCCTTATTTCCTGTTTCTCTATACTCAACTCAATCACTGTCATTATAGGATAATGGTCACTGCCTACAGTTGTCTCTTTCAGTACCGGCCATGAACAAATACCTACCAATGAGTCTGACACTAATGTAAGGTCAATTGCTGAATCTGCTCCTGTTCTAACATTCACTCTTGTGCCACTTCCATCATTTAAACACACATAATTCTTTATCTCCATCAATTCCTCAATCACTGCTCCATTCTGATCATTACCTTTACCCCATAATGTGCTGTGTGCATTAAAGTCCCCACACCAAATTACTTTTCCCCTTAAATATGTATCATGTTCATCCACTGATATCAGTTTGTTAGCTGGATTGTAAAAATTGATCACTCTGATGCTGCCATTTCCTCCCCACACTTCAAGTATAATATATTCTAACTGTGTTCCTAAAGCTACAACGCAATATTGGATCCCTTGTTTCACAAATGTTGCACATCCTCCTCCATTACCCTTCTTTCTATCTCTGCGGACACTAATATAACCTTTAATAACAAAATCTAAAGTAGGTTTGAGCCAGGTCTCCTGAATACAGATTATGTCTGGTTTCTTTTTGCATTTTTTGATGAATCCTTTAAATTCATGTCCATTTGCACTCAAACTTCTGGCGTTCCACTGTAAAATAATCGTATTATACTCTCCCCTGGTCCTCCTGCTTTCCCCTGCTCTCCAAGTCTTTTATTGATATGTTCCCAAGATACATCTTTAATGCCAAAGAACCTCTCTGCTTCTTTTACTATTATTTTAATTTTCTCTGTTTTGTGTTTCACTTGATCTGTGCAATTTATGACATAGGCATTAAACAAAATCATCTTCTCCACTATCAGTTCTGTAGGAGCTCCTTGTGTTTGTACTAATTCTGACATTGATGGTTGAACCTTTCCTGTCTCGTCCTTTGCCTTCTCTATCCTTTTGACAGCCTCAGCGTAACTTATGTTGCGAGCTACTTTGACTTTCTCAACCTCCATAGCCTTCTTCCTTACTTCACATCCCCCATAACTCACCCTGTGCTGCCCCCCACAGTTACTTATATTTATCTTGTACACTATCCCCACATTCGTCATATCGGTGTTCCCCTCCACACTTGGGGCACCTCTATTTCCCTTTGCAAACTGCAGCAATGTGTCCGTATCTTTGGCATTTATAGCACCTGAGGGGCGGTGGCACGTATGGTCTAACAGGAAAGCTCATGCAACCTATTTTACTTCTCTCTGGCAGGACTGCCTCCTGAAATTCCAATAATACCGACAAACTATTCACCCTCTCCCCATTAATTGTTTTTAACAGTCTTTTTACTTTGCTGACCTCACCACCATTAATACATCGCTTCAGCTTCTCCAGGTCCTCTTCTACAGGGATACCTGTAATCACCCCCCGTGTCACTTTGTTTTCTCCTAAGATCTTTTTGTCTCCTACAGTCTTCTTACAAATGCTTTCAGCATTCACCACTTTATTTTTTTGTTCTTCTGTCTTAACTACTATTAAGTTTCCATCCCTGAGAATTTTAGCCAGCTGAACTTCTCCAAACTTCTTTTCAGTTCTCTAGACAACGCTGTCGGGCTTAGCTGCACATCCTCATCTTCCTTCCTGAACTTTAGAATTATCTTGAATTCCTCCCTCACCGTTTTCTTCCAGACAACCCTGGACCCCTCTTCCGAACTGTTCTCCTCCAAGCTCTGTTTAGTAGTCTGTGTCCCAAACAAACTTGCCTCCTCTCTCCTGCTTCTCCCTCTTCCTGATCTTCCCCCGTCAGCAACTGGAGTCCATTCACCAAAATCCATATCATCATCCTCATCCACCTGAGACGCCATTCCAGCCAGTCACATACCAGTTTATGCCAACCGCCAAAATTCGTGATCCAAATCCGTAGCCAAAGTAAAAACAAAACAACTCACTTAAACTATATGGTGCATCTGCCGTCAAATTTCCCGCCGTCCTTCCTCGTTCCTGCCAAAATGCTGGGTTGGCACGTGAAAGGGCATTTATTCTTCCAGGACCTGAAGCTCAGTAAAGCACCCTTCGTCTCCAGTTTCCCGCGCCATGCTTTCTCGTTTGTCTACTCCAGCGCTGATAATTGCCTTCTGTCTTGTGTCAATTATGTAAAAGATGGATTTAATGCAAGATGACCATTCAAACAGCAGTCGCTTTCTCAAACATCAGATATGTATCGGATTCAGTACCACATGCGAAAGTGAACTAGGTCGGATTTGAAGATATTCAATTTGTGCGGTTCAAACTGTCATACCATGATTGGATATGAGTTGCTAGGGTCAAAAAAGTCGGATTTGATGCACTTTCGCCTGCAGTGTGAACGTAGCCTTAGTCTTGCTGTTCAGTGGTGGCTCAATACCATTGTATGTTTGTGTCTGTTGTGATATTTCCGTCCCATGAACCCGGGACGGAGATTTCTTTCAATTTGGTGTCAGAAGTGGGATCCGCTGACGAAGGTAAATACACGTCTTTAATATTTATATGAGACTGTATTATACCTCTCTCAGTGATTGATCTATAATGAAACGGGATATGCTGACGAAGTTTCACTTAGTGATCCAAAGAGATACACTGACGACTTCCTTAGTCCCCGAATAAAGTAAATTAAAAGCAGAAAGACACAGGAAGTTGCCTGTTGTATTGCGAGAAGCTGCTCATTAAGTGAGAAGTTGCTCACCCAAACAAAAATTGCTAGCAATAAATTTAAAGTGACCTCAGCTGTGCCGCAGCAAAATACTAACATAAATCCTTCAAGCGTGTAAACCCCTCTGGAAATCACTGAACATGGGTCAGAATAATTAAAAAAACTCAGACAGGTCCGAAAAAAAAAAAATCGAAATTAACTGTAAAACCAAAAAAAATAAAATATAAAATCACAAATAACGGCTCAGTACAGCTCCCACTTCCGGTTACGTGTAACCCACGTCCGCGAATCAGTGAAGACTTCCATGATTACGTATCCAGAACATGCGGAAGTACTTACGTGACTGACTTTGTTTACAACTTAAGAACTGTAAGTTCAATGCATTCTAATTTATTTCCGGAACCCTATCCCGAACAATTATCGCCAGAAAACAGGTCAGTAAAACTGAAGGCTAGTGCAGACCTTTTTCCTACTACCACAAAAGCTAAAAGTGTTAAGATGATGTTGAATTTTGATGTTGAAGGCTCAGAGGAAAGTGAGAAACTAATGTATGCAGGATCATCCGCTCCAGCACAGCCAGGAAGTTTCAGAGGACGGAAAGATAAGAATAGAGACGTATGTTTTTATTGTGGAAAAATAGGACACTGGAGGAGGGAATGCAAATCAGCAGCACATAGGTCTCAACCACAAAACACAGGACCAGTTCCTGCCACTAGGCGTCAGCAGAGCTCTTCCAGTCAAGGTAACTGGCAACAACGGGAAGCATGCAATAATGGCCCCACATCTAGGCAGCCTTACAACCCGAATTTTAACCCACAAGGTAGACAAGCTAGAGGTGCAAATTTAGCTCAGTTTTCCAGCAGCCGCAGACACCCAGAGCAAAAATGAATTTGTGTATTTCATTTAACACAAAGGGTGAAATGTTTGCTGACACTGATAACAGCTATGTTTTTTCTTTGCTATGCACCGACATGATGGAGAAGGAACAGCCTCTGTGTCAGCTGGACGCCTCAGCAGAGAATGAACTCAACATCCTTTTTGTCCGGTACTCTATGTCACACACTGTGCCAAAAAAAAACGTGTACAGACGCCACTACCAGGTAATCCCATGACTGGGAGCCACACTTTTGTCTCTCTCACACTGTTCAACAACATGATAACTGCTCACACCAGTGATTTATTGACTGCACACCTTATCACGCACAGCTGAAAAACAACAAGCCAGTATATGTCAAGCAATGTCCCATTTCTGCCGAAAAAGCCTCAGCCCTAGATGTCATCATAGGAGATTTATTGACTACAGGAGTAATAAAGCCCACAGTATCTCCATATAATACTCCTGTCAATCCTGTGCCAAAGCCTAACAAACCTGGCGTATGGCGTTTCATACAAGACTTAAGGCAAATTAATGCAGTCATTATGCCTCTGCCACCTCTCAGACGTCCCCAGCATATTGACATCTATTCCATCCACGGCTACACACTTTACCGTGGTGGACCTGTGTTCCGCCTTTTTCTCAATACCTGTGCATGAAGACACACAGCCGTTATTTGCATTCACACATAGAAATAAGCAGTACACTTGGACTCGTTTGCCCCAAGGCATGATAGACAGCCCTGCGGCTTTCTCAATGGTGGTCCGTGCTACCCTGGACAGCTTCACTCCTCCGGAGGGCTGTACTGGATGACCTCCTCCTCTGTGCTCCGAGTGAGGAACTATGTCAAACTGCTACACACATGCTTCTCCAGCACCTCCAACAGACTGGCCACAAAGCATCAGCAAAGAAAATGCAGTACTGTCAGACTTCTGTTCAATATTTGGGATTCACACTGTCTCACGGAAAACGTTCCATGACTGCAGACAGGGTCAAAGCTGTGACCTCCGTCCCTCGGCCCACTACACAGAAGGAAATGTTGTCCTTCTTAGGCATGGTGAACTATTGCAGACAGTGGATACCAGACTGTTCTTTTCATGACCACATTCTGCGTGACTGTTGTAAAAAAGACAAGCCTCCTCGAATACTGTGATCCACAGAAATGACTGCCTCTTTCAATGCATTAAAGGGAGTGCTGACCTCCGCCACTCAAAGGTGCTGCCTGTGGGGATGCCGGCCTGCCTGAGAGCAGTAGCAGCTTGCTCTATCATGATAAGGGACTGCGAGAAGCTCACACTCTCACATGACACTATTCTACACACCAATCATCAGGTCACGACCATTCTAGCAAACATAACTACACAACATATGCAAATCTCACTATAAAAGCAAGCAGCACACCCAATTCGCCAGCACATTTATTGATCCTATGCTGTGTTCTTCTGACCGACAGGATGGCTCAGACAGGCTTGATGTTCATGACTGCATGACACGTATACAGGAATCCACAGCACCACGTCCAGATTTAGAGCAAACACCTATCCCAGACTCAGCCATTGTTTATGTGGACGGGTCCTGTTCAAGGCCGAATGACAACTCATTTCTTTGTGGCTATTCAGTGGTGACATTGCCTGACATCATACTAGAGGCTCACTCATTACCATTTCACTCAGCACAAAAAGCAGAGCTCATGGCTTTAATACGCGCCTGTGAGCTCCATTTGGATAAGCGTGTGACAATTTACACAGACAGCCGCTATGCATTTGGCGTCGTACATGACTTTGGCACATTGTGGAGACAAAGAGGATTTAGATCTGCTGACGGAAAATCAATTGCTAAATTCTGATTTTGTTCAAAGACTTTTGCAGGCTATACAGCTGCCATCGGCCGTTGCAGTTGTAAAAACGAAAGGACACAGTACAGCTGACACAGACGAAGCAACAGGTAATGCCTTAGCAGACGTGACAGCCAAGGCTGCAGCTGCATCACAGCTCCCACCTCCACAGGAAGTATTATCTGTGCCCCTACAGCTGCCACTTGTTACACTCCCAGACTATTTAGACACAAATGTTGATTTAAAATTCATACAAGAGCAGGCCTCTGCATGTGATTACACCTATTGGGAGAATAATGACTGTACCTTAGATGACAGAGATGGCCTATACAAAATTTTGAGGGTTTGATTGCCCTCCCATATTCCCTGATGCCAGTCCTTGTCCGACATTTTCACGGTGTGAGTCATGTCGGACAAAGAGGGGTAATAGGGGCAATAAAATCAAGATTTGTAATTGAGAAAACATCACATGCAGTAAAAAGCATATTAGCAACCTGTCTAACATGTGCACGAACTAATGTAGGGAGACCAAAAGCGAAACATCAGCATTTACCACAACCAGATTTTCCATTTCATACATTATGACTCCATCTGCAGTAACCAAATTATCTCCATTTGAAATAAGACTATTTCCAACACCATGGTCAGCTTCCAGAGGGGCACCGCTAGTAGAAGGTGATGTATATTGCATTGTCCGACTATGTTCACAATCTGGTAGAAACACTGAATAATAACTATCAGAAAGTTTGTCTCTCTCAGCCTCTCCCCTCCACAGTTCCACCAGTGGAGACAAGGAGACGCGGTGTTGGTGAAGTCGCTAAAACCAAGGACACTCGGGGAGGCCGCGCGTGTTCCAGCCCCCAGACTGTGCTTGCAGTGACGAGAACCAGCATCCTCACAGACGGACAACCTCAGTGGATTCATGCCAGCAGGGTTAAGACCAGCCCAACCAGACCATCTCAGGTGTCGGATCAAGCAGACGACGACTCAGATGGGCCAGCGCCGGGAACTAGAACAAATAAATACACACGGGTAGATGACATCTCCGGCGAGCCAGCGCCCGGATCCAATCCACCTACACACACGCAATCACTGATTAACACACAACGTCTAAAAGAGCCACAGCAAGGTACTCAAACATCCAGCAGGAACAGAAAGCCAAAAGTACCACATGATGTCTAACCTGATAAAGCTAGACTCATTCCATCCTGATAATGGAGAAAATGAAATGCCCATTGTCATCACACGGCGCTTATTCTATGTCTCTCGAACCTGGGACCAGGCCAGAAGACAACTGAAGAACTGTTTTTCTTATATATTTTCTTATATATTTAGGTTATTTATCATATCTATTGGATTAACTTTAGGATTTTTCTTTGCTATTTTGTATTGTAAACTGCAACCATGTTCACATTTCTGCAGGTCATATTTCGCTGACAATACCTCATGCTCTATTTTGCGAGACACCTACTTAATACGCTCCTCACAATCAGTAAATAGCAACATAGATGCCACTAATAAACCATTTTATGCGCCCTCTAGACCAGGAGTTAACTTATGGTATGAAAATGCTAGAACAGCTGCTCGTGATTTAGGAAACAGTAATTGTTATGTCTGTTCAAAAGGTAATCCAGAACAGGTTATAGTAGGATACCCCATATCCGGTTTCCCCCTCACTGAGGGACTAGAGAAAATCGGCGGAGATAATGCTCTCCTTAAAGACACTTTACAGTTGACTCTGAGCCCTCTCGATTGCCTACTTAGACACACACACACACACCAACTAACCCTGAGACTCCATTAGGCGAATTATTGAAGTTATCTAATGACACGGCAGGGACCTGCGCCCCAATGAAACGCCCTAAGAATAGGTTAAAGCCCTCACTACCCCTAGGACAGATCCCTTTCCATTTTAATACTAGTATGATATGTCTGCGCAGACTAAAGTTAACTGGCCCAGACACCCACATAGATTATACAAAGGATAACTATACATTCTTCTCTGACTCCCCAGGTGCACGCTGTAATGAGACATGGCTAGCTGTCTCTGTGGCTGAAGTTTTATCATATCTGGAGGAACACACACACAGTTCAAGTTCGAGCGGAGAATCGATCATTGTTCCCCCAGAAGGTGTGTTAAATGATACTGACTGGGGGGAGTTAGTTAAATCACACATGGTCACGCGCCTAACTAGAGCAATCCCTAACGGTTATTGGTTGTGCAACAATACTCTTAGACTAGCCTTACCTGTTAATTGGACCGGTACCTGTGGTCTAGTAACCGTTGATGTATGCTGTACTTTCATTCCCAATAATACCGCCCCTAACGGTTCATTCACACAAGCTATGAATAGACTTGAAGCATTGAAGATAGAACTAATTGCCAATACAGGCCACGGTCAGTGGCTAGATAAGTGGCTACAGGACACGTTTGGAAAATGGAAGGAACTAATTGTAGCCTTTGTAACCGTTGCCGCATGTTTTTGATAATTATTGTCTGTTGTATGATACCATGTATACGCTCTCAGAATTTTTGATATTAAGCTTACTCGAAGGACTAGTTACATTTATGATTTGTTTCACATTTATGATTTGTCTTTATATTATGTTATTACATTCTGTCTTTATACTATGTTATCATTTCATGATAAAAGGAGGGAACTGTTGTGATATTTTGATACCATGGTAGCATTTACAGGATATTGTTTTATAGTGATATTATACAGGAAAACTGTTACTCAATAAGGCCCATTTACTAGTTGTTTTTCTCTTTCTCTGTGACCCAAGAATTAATGTGTAAGAATCACAGGATGGTACCTCAAGGTTGAAAACACCACAGAGATCACTCCCTTACTCCCATCCTCCCTTCTTTATCTCCTAGAAAAGAGCTTGTTAAAGGCCAGGTGGTTTGTTTCAGAATTCACTAATGAAAGAACTCTGTATTCTATGTCTAGGAGTGTATTTTGCTGGGATGATCATAAATTGTAGCTGAACTGATAAACTACACAGAGGATACTTCTTTGCTCAGAAGGCAGGAAGACGTTTCCTTATTTGGTCTGTACCGGTTTGAACTGAGAACCTGCTGACACACGAACCTTTTTTTCTTCTATATAAACTGTTGTATACTGAATAAACCTTTGAGTTGATTGTGGGAGAGCAACCTGAAACAGTCTATGTATCACTTTGTTCTCCTAACTGCTCCCGGCGCTGTAACTAACCCGCTGAACGGCATACTTGAGTGTTACTTTGAATAATTAGGAATCTTATAAGGAAAGGACAAAACTCTGCTTATCGGTGATCACGCCTCGGAGGAAACCCGATCCACGGATGAACCCGGGACGGAGATTTCTTTCAGTGTCCTTTGCCAATATATATGCATCTTTGTATGGAGCAGGGATGGGTATCGTTTAGGTTTTTATCCGATACCAGTACCAAACCGGTACTTTTGAAAGGGTGCCGGTGCTTAAAGAATAGAGAACACAAAATTTGTCCAAAAACCTCTCATGTTCAGCTGTTTTTTTGTAAAAAGATAACAATGTTAGCCTTTTCTGCAGCTATGGGGCATATATGGCATCACTCTTGGCTGGAAGCAGTGCTTAAACAATGGAAAAAACACAAACTTTGTCCAAAAACCTCTCATGTTTAACTATTTTCCACTTTTTCTTTGGTCATTTTAGCCTTTTTGGCCAGGGTGAAGGGAGCATCTGCCATCAAACAAGAAGACAGCCGCATGTAGCTATGATGATGTTTGCTAGTTCACCTTACATGCATTAATGTAATAATGTGGTTAGCCTACTCAACGTAAATTACACACGAACAACATGAAGCTACTCACGCAGAGAAGAACGGCTGCTGCATCATCATCCGTCATCATTTCTGCTACACTGGCAGGGCTAGGGGCCAGGACTCTCCTCTTCGTGTTTTTGGGGGTTGTTGCTAACTCCGGGTCTGATAACAGGCACCACACCCGCAGTAGATGTGCTCGGTGTGAGGTCTCGCAGCGAGCTATCAAATACGGCGCATTTCTCGGCTTTTAAAAAAAACACTATGCGTCGCCAGGTGTTTCATCGGATTTGAGGTGTTACCTCCTTTGACAGTATCACAGTATCAGCTTAAAGCACTTGTTGCAGGCTGCTGAGTTTGCATCTTTTGCTGTGAAGTACAGCCAGACTTTTGACCGCTTCGCCTTGGGCATTTTTAATCTGTAGCTCTGCTCTAAAAGAACGTACGTACCTGGGCCCGCCTACTATCCTCGGAAACGTAAAATGATTGGCTAGAATCTAAAGTGTATCACATCTCAGGAAAAAAAGCACCAAAATAAAGCACCGAAATGTGCGCTGCTTTTCGGCCTGGTTACTACCATTTATGTCAGAACGGTACCCATCCCTAGTATGGAGTGGATCAGCCAGTTTATCAGAGGATCAAACACAAATATATAAATATATAAATATATATATGCATTTTAATTAACATTTAAATTTCTGTAAAGTGGATCCACTGTGTTATTCTGAGATTTTGATATCAGGAAAAGTTCCAAGAAATTAAAGTTTACATTCCAAATAAATTATTTATTATTTAAATGTGATGCACTGTAATATTTTCAGTTTTCATATCAGCTGAAAAAATGATACAAACAGTGACTTGTTGAGTTTGTTTGTCTCAGAGTCAGAGAGCCGTGTCTCTCTACAGTCAGAGGTTTTTGTACGGCGCCTCAATGAGTTTGTATCACTGTGGTACACGTTCGGTGGAGGAACCAGACTGGATGTTGGAAGTAAGTTCAATAAACTGTGTTTGTCATTAAATATTGTATGATTTTATTTCAGACCTACTTGTTAAGCTGCTTAGATGAGACAAAAGTATTTCGTTGTTATTGAAAATAGTGAGTTTTTTGATGTTTTGGCCACTTTTACTGGACTATTCAGAAAGGAGCTCGGCGGAGTTTCTCG